>NC_061518.1:21972500-22272500 GCF_022379125.1 Scophthalmus maximus | reverse complement strand
AGAGACACAAAACCATTCACTCTCACATTCACACCTATGGTCAGTTTAGAATCTCCAATCAACCTAACCCCATTCTGCATGTCTTTGGACTGTGGGAGGAAGCCGGAGAACCCGGAGAGAACCCACGCATACACGGGGAGGACATGCAAACTCCCCTAACCCTAGGCCCTGGTTGGTTTGAACCGGGATTTGAACCGTATTGTTGCTGTGAGGCAACAGCGCTCACAACTACAACACCGTGCAACCCTCCTTATCAAAAATTAGGACACACACAATTGGGTTGATGGATCGTATCGCTGCTGATCTAAATAACAGGTTTTTACATTTGAATTAATTCTTATGAGGATGTCACTTGTAACAAAAACATATCACACTAGAATTTCCATGAACTATTAAAATAACATTATAACATGTATATTTGAATGATCTTTGACGTTTCATTAGACTCAAATGTAAATAAACTTAATTTAACACACATTGGCTTGTACATGTATGTGTGTTATGTCATTGTATGTACACCCTGATATGTCTTGCATTTTACAGATGCCAGATAACAGCGGAAACCTGTTAAATGTGGTTTATTGAATGTGCCAGAACTTCCACTCCATTGACATTTATTATGAATTAGCCATTTTGTTTCATTTGCTCACTTTACATTCTCTAATTAGATTTGGAAAAGAAAGTGGGCACGATTGGCTGAAAGCAGCAACACAAGCTAAGTCAAATAAGAAAATGACAATGTGACTAAAAGGCCACAATTAATGAACTGCAGAGTCACTGTGATAACCAGAGAGCAAATGATGAGCAATGCTGCAATAGCAAACAAACAGAGAAACAATGCAAATCAACCTCAACCCTGTTGACAACATCTCCAAAAACATGATTTTTCTGAACAGTTTCATGTGAGCCATTGGAGCAAATGTAAGGAAAGTGTGCGGGCCACTGATGTTCCAGGCATCAGTTTCATATCAAATAATTTGTTAACACAGCTAAACTCGCTTGACCTCACTGGTTTTTACCATTGCCACTAATTATTCTACACCACCACTTCGTCATCATCATCTCCGCTTTTTCCAATTATCAGCTCCTGAACAGCTGCAAATTTTCACAAAATGTCAAAAAACTAAAACAGGAAGTGTAATAGGACTATAAAGAGAATTCATCTATCCCCTCTTTATTGTCTACTAAGCCTTGCTCGTGATGTGACCTCTTGAATCAGCAACCTCTAAAAGGTAATGAAATATTGTGAGGAATAAAAAGGGGGAACCAAAAAAGCAGCAGCTATCTGTATCCCAAATACAGAAGTTCTGAATGCTTGTGTTTAAAACGGATTATGTGTCCTTTCACTACGAGTTTTTTGGTGGCCGAGGCCCCTGAGTCAGCTCTCTCGTTGGTTTCTGACATTTTCTAAGGCAGTGAGTGCAGATCATGTTTATCAATGAGCGATGCTCTACATGCAGTAGGAAGCACATTAAATCAGCTCCCCTTCTCCTCTGCTCTGCTCAAGCACAGAGACCTGAACCAGTACACAGCCTCTGGGCCCCTCTGGGCCACACTTCCTATTGGCACTGACTTTGTGTGTTGAATCACTGAAGCCTCAATTATACAAATTCCCTTCGGCATGTGATGTTATTGTAATGCAGGTGGTCACTCTTCTGTTAATGTCTGCATTTTGGGTCGGTCAAATGCAGTTTTTTCTCTCCCAGAAATCTAGAACACAGAATCTAGAGTATGCAAAATGCAGGGTCCGTGGATTCCTTAAAAAGCCTACAAATTTCAAAATGTTGAATATTCAATTGTATCCAATTCAGATTGAAAAGATCTTAATTAAATCTTTTTTAGTCGCATCACCGTGTGAATATTGTAGTTTCTACTCTACTTCATTCATTTGACAGTTTTAAATGTTTTTGTAAAAATACAACACACTATTAAAGATGAAAGGTTTCCAGTCTACATGAAACAGTGTATACCAATTTTTTCCCTCTAGACTTTACTTTTGTGGTTTAATTTAAACAAATGTTCAAATGATCCAGTAGCCCACCCGAAAGAAGATAGGAAAAAGTCAAAAAATTGAAAAAAAGATTTGTGTATCAGCACCTCATGACCACTCTGGTTTATCTGTTGTCCCTGTAGGCCTATATAATACTGTAATACAGTCATTTGAACTAGCTCCACCACCAGAAGTTATACTTATGCTGATATTTCAGTATCTAATGATGTCATGTGTGATAAAATATCAGTCAGAGGGTCCAATCAGTACTTTCCATAACACTTTATTGTGTTGCTAATACTTATTTACCTAATCAAATAATACTTCCCTGAAAGTTGTATTTAAAATAATTTACTGCATACAGTGCTTTATCGTCTGTCTTAAATGGGACCATAATTTACAAAATGAACATCATGTTGTGTTGAAGAAGACTTGAAATTAGAGATTGAGACCATAAACTCAAGCGATCAAATCAAGTGAGGAGTGGGATCATTTTCTATTTTTTCTTTTTGTGACCATTGGAGTCGCCCTATGCTGGTCAGTAAAGAGAATACAGGTTTCAGCATTGGCTATACTTTCTGGACCCGTTAACCACCGCTATTTGGAAAGTTTATGGTTAGCATGCAAATACTTGCTTATAAGCATGCAACCCAAAGTACAGCTGAGTTGAGGATGTGTCATTAGTTTGCTCGTAAACCAAATTAACAAATACTAATGATTGCCACAGAGGATATGAGGGCAAGCTGATGTCATCTTTCCGAGGATTGCTTTGACCTGACCTGTTACTGGTCCTAAAGGAAATCAAGGGCTCACTTAACACCAGAGGAGTAATCCTCTGGGGAATTTGAAAGTCAATACAAAATTTCATTGAAATCCATCCAACAGCTGTGGTGATATTTCACTCTGGAACAAAGTGATGGATTGACTAACAGATCGATGTTTAGCCGTGCCACTAGCATGGCTAAATGCACAGCTCTGTTGTTGCCTAAGTACTCATCTGAAATGATGACGATGTGCTTCGAACATGGCATTGAAACCATACAGATGATAAAGTTGCTACTGGAAGGAACATTGTCCTACTGTACAGTACGTGTTATGCTACAGCCCATTAACATTCATAGTCTTTGATGTCTGTTGTGTCATTCTACATTAGGTTTTAATGTAATATGCAGACACGGCAAACATGCTGATCTGATTGGGGTGGGGTTGCTGGGGTCATTGTTTTGTAGAGTGTACTATTTGGGTCATTTCAATGTATGATTGTAATTGTGGTACGTGCAAAATAATACTAAAAACACTATCACAGGTCATGGGGTCATGAGCACTTAAACACAAAGGTTATGGCATGTTTGTCATAAATCCAAAGGAATGTGAGGCATAGGAACTGGAGGAACCGAATATGAAGCTTCAACGGTTAAAGAAAAGTATTGCAGCAGTTACATACAGCTCTGTGGAGCAGTAAGGATACTATAACGTTCTTCAAATCAATACATGCCTCACTAAAACAAATGTTATGTTTTCATCATATTTTCTCAGTTTTGTTTGCATTTTGAACGGTGCCCCTTTCGATTGTATCATTTTGTTGCAGCCTGACTGAATTAATACCACCATCTATTTATCTAGATACACTGAACACCTGAATTTACAATAGCCGTGGATGGACACACTAACATTACATTATTTGGCAGACCAACTTTACATTCATCTTTTTACCATTCTATTCACAGGCTCCAGTTATATAGAATAACCAGATAACAAACTGTGGTGCATTTCAATTCGGACTTGTATAATGGAGTGTTAAAATGTGCCTTTATTTTTTCACTCATGATTTACACCAGACTATTAACAGACACACAGCTTCATTCAGCCTTCCTTTGTTATTTTATAGTATTTTGAATGTAGGGTTAAAATACAGATATTGCATTATATGATATTCATTGATTTGATTACACTGTTATAAATTTTATTGTATAGTTTGTAGCATCAAAAAATATGCATATATTGATGAAATGGATGTGGAAAACAACACAAAAACAGTTTATATTATACACTGTAAATGCCAATTTGAAACACGCCCACTGTCTGTGAGAACCGGTTATAGAAATGTCTTTTGTATAGTAGATATCGCAACAAATAACGACTTTGAGTTACAACCTTCTTCATTAGAGGGAGTATTAACAGTATACAGTATTCTGTCACTAAAACACAATATAATGTAGAGACAAAATCTGATGATGAGATTCATGAACAATAACAAACCGGCATAACTCAGAAAGGGCAAAGATACAAAAAAAAATCCCACGAGTGAACTGAAGCAAAGACTCTGTCTGATCTCACTTTGGGGTGAACTGAATGTTACTGCACTTTCAGGTGCAGTTTGAGCAGATGGCTCTCAACCATATGCTTTGGGGCGGATGAAGTTTGCCAACAATCTCAGGCATGTGTACAGGTCTAGTTTCATTCTAAGGTTATTTTTACTGCATTTTAAGTTAGAAGAGGTTAGAAATAGAAATGATTTTTACTGGTGTAGCTGTACATATTTCTGGAATGCTCGATATGGACGGGATTACAAACACAGATGTATTAAACGCTGTCTAAATTCAGCTCGAGAGTTTTACATGTTTAGCTGTCGCTATTATCCAGGGAAACCTCTGGGTAGTGTGCAGTACAATTAGCCTAAATTCTCTTATCATCAAGAAGCCAATAGGAATGACTACAAAGCTTCTTTTTTAAATAAATACAAGAAATATTATCGGATGAAATGTTTTCTATTCACAAAGAAAACCACCAAATAACCCTGTGGTCCATGAAGTAAAAAAACCAGTACATTAGCTAGAGCATTATGATTCAAGTCAAACTGGATTTCTATGTATGAATCTCCCTTAATATGAAAGTTAATGTATAGACCTTTGTAAAGTGAGGGAGGGTTACTTACTGGAATTGTCCACCATCCCATCTGTGAACCACTCTTTGTTGATCCTCTTGCATTTGACATTCTCTATTTTAAGCTGTACGTGTCATGTCTCTTTCATTTGAAATTAGGCTTTGATGAATATTGTATGAAAAAAGGAAAAAAGCTGCCTGCAAAGAGACTGACCTTCATAGCTGCTTTGCTGCTGCGTTTGAAGTATTGTCAAGTCCTATAGGCTTACAAAGGCACTTAGACTAACAGAAGTAGAAAGAGAAGGACTGCAAAATATTTAACTAACATTGCCTCGATTTGAAAAAAGCTCGCCGCAAGGCTCAACAGGCAAGAGCCTAATCAGAAGGATGGTGGTATTTGAAACGGCACTTTAAATGCCCTTTCTCCCTGTTTTGTATTGGTGAGCTGTCTAAGTTTGCCCATTCAGCTGCATAGCTCTGATAAAGGTTAATCTGTCCATGTCGGATATCACAGTGTAATGGCAATCTTAGGATTAAAGTAACAAACCAAGAGAAACCCGACTAACACACGTTTGTACTTCTATCTATCTCTCACTCTTTTGACATAATGGTCCAGCATTTTGGTCCCCACGGAGATGTCAGACCCCACGGATAGAGGACATTGTTGGCCATTATTTGTATGCTTCCTTTGAAAACATCTAGTGACCCCTATTTTTTTCTCAAGACTCTTTTATATAAGTCTTTTACAGTCTGATGGTCTCCTGCACTGCCAGCCTTCTGAAGAGGTTCGGGTAAATAACTACTGACTTTTTAATGAAAGACACTGAGGCTTATATCTGCACCTTAACACACATGCTTGAAACATCTGGGTGACCAGCTGCTCCTTTCACTAATCCGATTGGCTCCTTAATGTTCTCTGAGAACATCTGGCAGCGCCTCAGCTCTTTGATTCATCTTAGCTGGCAGGGCCTTGCTATTTGGCCTTTACATTAGTCAGTAAGTATTTTTTTTTAACTACGTTTGAAAAATGTCAACGCCCCTGACTGGAATCCATCAACAGAAAGAAAGGACATTAAGAAATGTTTTTTTTCCAGTAATCAAATGTGTGGTGCAAGAGTGTTTTCCTGCGGGGTATTTGTGCTTACTTCACAGCCTCAGGTGACAATGATGGCTGGCTCATTTGCTCTCTTTACCATGCCGCTGACAGTTCATACTCAAGGTTATTGGTACCAGTGGCCTGTTAATATCTGCTGCTCAAACGCCAGGCAGAAAGGCTGCAGGTTTCGCCGACTGAACACTACATCCTTCACTCGCCTTCAGAGCAGAGAAATGACACAGCCTTGATTGTAGAAGGTGACCAGGATGATTGCCTCGGTAGATCTAAATCAAACTCCTGCACACGATTACCTTTCAAAGGGATGAGTGTAACATATTGGGAATGTCGGGATTAAATTATATTTCTTGGTAATGTTGTGCCACCATTGAAAAAGAGATTTTAACCAAGGTGGTAGGGAGTGAGATAATGACAAGCCAATTTCCTTATCAGTGCTGATTACAATTCCAGAGAATTCAAAAACCTTTCACAAGTTCAAGGGTAGAGCGGAAGGCTCTTGAGCCACACACTAAACAATAACTGTGCTAACTATCAAGACAGACGTCCATATGCAGAGAATTTTGTCAGACAGGCCTATTGGGAAGCCTGCGCAGTGTTTGGCTCACTTCCTGTTCAAAAACCTGGTCCGCAGCGCGTCTGTCGGGGCAGCTGTCCAAACTACAGTCCAATCAGGCCCTATGCCATCTTCCTGCACATTTGGCCTCAAGCTGTCAAGCTCAAGAAATCTTTGGCACACGTGTGGGTGGCGGAAGTGGCCACCTTTTAGTATGGAAACACACTCTTGGTATAAATTTAAATGGAGTGATGTGGAGAACGGCGCTGTAGACGCCGCTCAGTGTCTCTTAGAGTAGACACTTACCATAATGAAACTGGCATCCAAGATACTTATCTCAACAGCTGCATGGCTCTGCCTGTAGATATCACAAGCAGCGCCGCTCTCAACCTACGCGTTGTGCCTTCGTACCTCTCATCCATGTCACAGTGCTGAATGCCTGGCCCAAATAAATGCTCAGAGAATCTGTCGTAAACTGTGTGCTGTTCTCTCTAAAAATGTCTCTTTTCTTGGATGTGCTGCAAATGAGGCGCTGGTTTCACCCAGACCCCGTGGCTCAGTCCCTGTACTCCCTGTCAGCTGCAATCATTTCACCCACTTGAGTGCAGGTCCTTATGAACTCAACCTTGGCTAATCCACACAGCAAGGCCTCGGATAGCTTCCTCGTGGAGATAATATTATTGGATGCCATGTGATAAATCTTGATCGTTAGTAATCTGCTTTGAAGAGATTTGGAGGAGAGGGGAGGTGGGGAGTGTTAATCAATAATGTGAGTGGCCTGATCACCCCTAGGGGGCTGCGCAATTGCTGTACAAAGTCACTTTTCAATTCAATAATCCGCACAGCCACTGCTCCTCACCGCCACCTCTCTATTTTTTTCTCTCTCTGAGAATATACTGTGTAAAGTGCAATTCCCAATTTACACAAACAGCTGCCACCTCCAGACAGCCACATATGAGTAGAAAAGCAAAGGGGACAGCGTGATGAGGCATTGGTACCAATAGAGCTGGTAGCAACACATTCACAGCCTACCCGTGTTCAATGGAGATTTCCAGCAGGATAAAGATATTTCGGAAAAAAAGTGACAGTGACTTCTCATCACTCCTCACATCTAGACCCAACAGAGCTCCTCTGGGATCAGGTGGAAAAGCATGTTCGCAGCATAAATGTGCTGCCAAACCCCCCACAGCAACTGTGTCATTTGACTGAGCCAATATGGACAACGATCCCTGTGGGACAGCTTGCTGAATCCATGTCTCTGAGATTTCACAGACATAGAATGTATACCCATTGTATGTGTGTGTGTACTCAGTATGTCAGTCTCTCTCTCACACACTGCAGTGGGTCATGTTTTTGCGTGGTACTTAACCAACTCAGACATGCTTAACAGAAACAAAGCGAGGCAGAAACAATAGATGAAAGGAGAAAGGACGGAAGGGAACACAGAAAGAAAAAGGCACAATGTCTCAGCTTGTTTTTCCCCCTGCTCAGTGAACAGCTCTCACTGCATAATTTGTTTGTACCTAATTAAATACCGTGCACAAGGATGGTGAGGTGTCATTGTAAGGGGCTATAATGATCTGTCACCGATGCTAAGAGCATGGACCAGATCCGACTGGCTGTGACACTTCCCTTGGTGGATAACCTTCAACACAGCAGGAGGGGGAGCTTTGACTCTGCAGCGAGGTTGTTCCCGAGCCAGGAGTTGCCTCAAGCATTTGCACTTCTTAACAATGCATTTCTTCTTTTTTTTTTAAACACCCAACATGATTACTGTTATCTTCCTTTCATTACACCTGATCTACAAAACATGTCTTCATGCAAGACCGTCCTCCACCAAAAGTTCAAGCAGCGTATTACGACCTATGTGGTCGTTCTAAAGGCCGCTAGAGGTCAGCAGTGGACATACCGTAGACTTGGTTAGTCTGTCAAGTCTGTATATTTCAACCGATTTGCTTGTATTCTGTTAAGTTATTTTGCTGATTCTCTGCAATGCCACCCTAACCCAAACCTTTACAAGCTCATCAACCATGCCTTGGTAAGACAAATAAAGCCCAACAATGCTCCGTGGCGTACCTCCTATCACCGGTAGAGGCGCTGTTTCAGGAAACGGTCAATTTGGGCCCAATCACATTTCAAATTTTTAACCCTTCACCTTCCCCTACCCTTGAAAATCTACCTCTACGAATTGGTACACCCCTTCTAATGCAATACGTCATCACGTAGGCAGATGTGACGTGTTTTTACCGGAGGTTCTTTTTTTTTTTTTAAAGGAGATTCAACATGCCTCGAATGACGGCGATATCATTGTAAAGACGCTGTTGCAGTTGCTATGGTGACATACCCAGAATATTTAAATAACAAACCTGCTAATTACAGTATGTTGGGCATTACAGGGCAGGTGAATCAAGGAGAAAATACCCCGTGGTCTTATAACGATGAAACAGCACATCACCTTAGTTGATAACGTTACATATGTGGTACTAACATAACGCATAACGCTGCTTTGTGACAAGTGATTTTTTTAGTTGTTGTGATTAGTGTTTTTTGTGTGGCTTTTATGAAGAAAAGCTTTATTATACATTGAAACGATGAGCAAAAGTTGTCACAAATTTGTGAGTTTCTTTGGTCGCCTTGGACATTTTTCAGGCGACTTGCCCCTGATTCACGAGGCATATCTCACAACCTTCCGTTTGGAGTGTGGGTCTGGAAAATCTCCGTTTGGAGGGCCATCTAGCCCTCCGCCTCGATGCCAGAAGGAATTGAGACGTCCCTGCCCCTACATATGAACGCTCAAAACCCCTGTTCTTTTGCGTCATCCATCACCTGCAATAAAAAAAAAAAAATCAGTTTCATTTCGTCAGAGAAAATGTAATATTAAAAAAAAATAATATTGCACAATGCAGTGTGTGGCATCTACAAAAAGTGCAGTGTAGTTTAAAAATAGTATAAAGATTGAAGTATAAAGTTAAGCAGCCAAACAGCATAATACCAGCACTAACCATGCCATCCATGATATTATATAGCCCTCATTTGCAGGTTTAAGATTCCCTTTTATTTTTTTAAATAATTGTCAGACATTATAAATTTCAGCGGGTGACAGCGTTTTGAGCCAAATTTATGGAGATTAATGTCAGCTTAATTAGCTATATAGCTAACGTTGATCAACAGTTGTCATTTCAGTGTGCAGACGGGACAGTAGCTGACTACAAATGATAAAACGTGTTTCCGTCTACTCTTGTCTGAAGTCAAGGATCGTGTGTGTGTGTGTGTGTGTGTGTGTGTGTGTGTGTGTGTGTGTGTGTGTGTGTGTGTGTGTGTGTGTGTGTGTGTGTGTGTGTGTGTGTGTGTGTGTGTGTGTGTGTGTGTGTGTGTGTGTGTGTGTGTGTGTGTGTGTGTGTGTGTGTGTGTGTGTGTGTGTGTGTGTGTGTGTGTGTGTTTTGGGGGGGTGTACACCAAAAAAAATTGGCAGGAAAAAAAGAGTACAGTCACATGCAATATAGCAAACGGCACAATGGATGATTTCCTTTTTTTCTGTCACGAGCCCCTTTCTATTCATCTTAAAGCTGTAGATACCATCAGAGGGCTATTTTAAACTGCAGGTCATGTTCAATCTTTCATCTCTTTGTGAAAAAAAATCTATCAGTGAAAAAGTCAGCCAGAGCCACCTCCTGTGACATCTCAAACTGGGGCTGAACGGCCTGCTGTATCTCTCTGGGATCACAGGTGATCTGTCATAGCAGGCAGGTGTTTTGTATGCTGTTCAGGGTCCCTTCAGAGAGGTATCTGCGCCCTCCCCCCCTCAATCCTTCCAATCTCTCTCTCTCTCTCTCTCTCTCTCTCTCTCTCGCTCTCTCTCTCTCTCTCTCTCTCTCTCTCTCTCTCTCTCTCTCTCTCTCTCTCTCTCTCACACACTTACTTCCTCTCACTATTCTAGTCAGCTGGTGAATCTCTTTGTGCTCCGTGCCCTCCAACCTTGCTGTTTATCTACACTTTCCCCAACACAATCCTGCCCAACATGGAGGCAACGGAGTCACACCTGAGTACCAGCGTTTCCCTAAGTGGCACGGTTAAAGCCTGTCAGCAGACGGGCTTTGCTGCAAAAAGCTACGCGAATGCACAGGGAATCAGGGCCGCAGCGGCTGGATGGCCCCAGCAACAATTAGTTGCGGCGGAGGACACAGAGAAAATGTCTCTGGCTTCCAATATATGCATGTCATGGTTCTCCGCTCCTTGTCATTGGGACTTAATAAAAATGCACGACTCATCAAGGGTCACTGAGCAGAAAAGACTAAACCCCGGCGATGCCACCAAACTCCCCGCATCTCTTGAATTTTAAATCTCAGAGGCCCGGGGGCACGGCCTGTCCCTCTGACATACTCCACTGTTTTTTTTAGAGCAGATTTGAATGCATGCATCTGTGTCTGAAGTGATTCAGAAAGGCCCGTTCAATCTCCCCGCCGATGGACTGGAAAAATTCCAGTAGAGCGCACTTACACTGCGTCTCTCCTCTGTATCGGGACAAGCCTCAGATAAGGACAACGGTGACGAGTGGGTTCCTGGCGTGGGTCAGCCTGGCAGGTGTTGATCCACCCGGTTGACACAGATGGAGGTGCGGATGACTAAACCTGACTCACAGTGCCATGCGGGGTGGCAGCACTTGGTGACCATGCACACATCAAAGACTTTTAACTCTGAAACAACAGACAGGTAACAGGTGAGGTGATGGCAGTAAAATTCATGTCACATCTTGAATTATTACACAGTATTTTCTTTCCCGGAGCTTCAACTTAGAAAGTATTAACTGGGCTGATGTCGAAAAGTGATGTGATTCTCTGAACAGTCCTGCACGGAAATATTTCTGTGGACAGAGCTCGCTAAATGATGCAGTTTAAAAAAACAAGCAACTCCAGGTACTGTTTTGAAACAGTCAAGTGATCTTTTGATTGTGAAACAATGAAACCATTCATATTTTTATCGAATAAATGGTGAAATAATACGCTTGTCCCTGTCTTGTTGCTGGAATATTAAAACATGTATTTGATCACCATGAGTTAGTTTATCCTATTAAAATTTTCACTCAATACAGAATCACACAGAAGCTCTAGTGGGGCGATGGATAACCTGTGCGTGCATTGTAGAGTATATACGCTACTATTTGTACAATATTTGTCCCGCTGAAGTTTTATTATAATACAAAATTTTATTTACACAAAATGAAAGGGCTCTAACTTAGTGTTTTCATAGTTTCATTATAGAGCTGTGTGCAGTGCTCTTTGCCCCACTGTTTCTCTCGCTCACACACACAAACACACACACACACACACACACACACGCACACACACACACACTTGCTCTTAAAGGGATGATTTCAGTTATTGTAAAGTACTGATCCATCCATCTCCCACTCCATCATATGCATTAACGACAGCAGCGGTCTGTCAGTGTGTGGGCTACCATCTGCTTCTCTTTCGCATTCATTGGGCATCATCTTTGCAGTCAGGAAGGAGGGGTACATCACTTCTGCCCGGCCATATGTATTCATCAGAGGAAGAGAGCGTTCACTTGATATTCACAAACCAGCCATGTTACACTGTCAGTGTACATCGTCTGATTTCCGGGCTCTCTATCACACTGTGATTCTCTCATACTTTCTGCTCTGGTCTTCTCCAGCTCATTCCTTTTAACTTTGTCAGGGAGAAAGGATTCATTATTTGAAGACATCCGCTCTGTCACTAATTTGTCAGAGAGTGAAATGGAGACTGATGCCCTCACTGACCTAAATCTGCCGTGTCTAATTATGCCTTCTACCTTTTTTGGGTCACACCTGGTGTCACAGCGCCACACTCCAGCAATGTTAAGTGGTGCTTTTAATGGGTTTTCTGCTGAAGGTTCAAGTTAAAAAATAAGGCCCGGCGTAGACTGCTCCATATTAGAGATCAAAATTACCTGCAAGAGGGGGCAGAATCATTTAATATCTTGAGAAGGAGAGAGGTGAGATGAAAAATTGAAATGAAGCAATTCCAGTCGCGCTGATGTTATATTAATAATTTCATTACTCATTCTTAGGTTACCGCAAGTATTTCATATGCAAAAATCCATGCGATAAGGACACTGAGTCACTTTGGTAAAATGGATTACAACAGACACAAAATATTTTTGTGTCTGGCCAAATAAGCTTTGTATGAAAACATGTCACACATAAAAAGCGAAGATGATAGAAGACTATGATGTAGCTATTTGAATTTTCTTCCTCTGATTCTGTTTTGACAGATAAGAAGTGGAATTTAATTTATTTGACTTGTCCCCGGCCCAACCGCAGCTCTTGCGTTAGATCTTTAAATGGCAAACGGAAGAGTTTTCTTCACTCGGCTCGGCTGCACCATGCCAGAAAAACAGTCAGGTAAAAGTAAAAAAACAAACATTAAGGGAATCCCTGTATTCTATCCTTATCATCAAGCAAAAAGTTCCACTGAAAAACGAAAATCAAAAGCTTTATGTTTTCACAAAAAAAATGTATTTCCCAAAAAAGAAGAATTTGAAGTTTAATATAGTTTAATGCCATGACAGCGAATCCTACATTAGGAGTGGGGGCTGGGGGATTGATTTTTCATACCATTTATTTATAGACGTATTTTTTTTAAACAAAATCTGTTCAGATCAACTCAATATTTTCCCAATCTGCTCACAACCATGAAAGAGACACAGTTAATGCTAACTAGACAACCGACGCCAAGTGATGTGGGAATAATGCAATACTGAGCAGGACTTCCTAGTGGCCCACACTTATTACCCCACTAATTTACCAAATTAAAGTGGAATACAAACTTAACAACATGAAGGGTCTTTCCAAATAGTTAATGGTGTAAAGATACTGTGAACAGTCCTTTCATAAAAAATGGGACTATATGAACAGTAGCTGTGGTAATCATAAATGTACGAATTCACATTTCAGTTGAAAAGTTTGTAGAAGACTATGTTTTAGACAAATCATGACCAAAGGATAAACCGTGACCAAAGTCGTGTAGCTGTGAGTGGGGGGACTGACTGACTGACGGACTGAGTCTTCCATCCTTCAACAAATACTGCTGATGTGCTTTTAAGCCAGGTATTTAACCCTACCTGCTGCTGTTTGTGCTACCGGCAACTACTGTGGTTGTATACTTGTAAGTTCTGTGTGACCATATGGAGCTCATTAGACTTTCTGTTGATAAGTAGCAGATTAAAATAAATCATGTACTCGGTCAGGTACTTTGATGAAAAGAGCTTTTGTCGGACCAATATGTTGGAAAGCCCTATGTTCAACAAAGCAAAAGGTGAGTAAACAGAATTAATCTTTATCCTTCCCCCTGCTTCAAAATGAATTTCGGTCTAATTAATATTTGTGTTATTATATATTATTGTATATTGCAGATCTTAGATGTTGTGCAATGTTGAATTTCTTGCATTGCAAGTGGTGATTGGGAGAAAGTATTTTGGAAGACAACTTTCAGCCAAATATAATATTTTGTTCATTGAATTTTGACAATCATGACACATATCCACAAATCCTTTTCCTTCACCAAAAAAATACCAGATCGGTGTTCTTTTTTTAAACAGCGTATTACATTGTGTGTGGTTGTTTTTAAAGATCGCAGACCTCTAGCGGTAGTTGTAACACGTCCGATAGAGCTACATTGCTTCCAGGGGGGATATATATATATTAAGACCAATGTGGGAAATTAAAACTTACAGTTGGGTAAGCAGCTGTTTCAGCAGTTTTTGGGGGGGGGTTAGGTAATAGAGTGGCATCCCTGAAGTTGTTCACTCAAAATATCCGACACAACACTGAAATGATCTTCCTGGTTTGTGATATAGGAATATCCTTCAAAAAGATTTTCTTGATCTAATAAAGGAGGCGAACTTCCATCGACGACTATTATCAGATTCAGTTATTGTCCTGCTGTTTGCTGTTTGCTGTCCGAACAAGTTAAGATGGAAGGAGCACGTGGTGATTGGTGTTGGACAAATAATGGGGTGGGGGGTTTGTCATGTACTGTAAACACCTTGGGGCTGGGGGGCGCCGATCAAAAGTCTCCCCTAGGGCGCCAACATTGCCTGTTGTCCTGCCCGTTTTACCTTCAACAAAAATATCATACATACATACATATTCTGACTCAGAATGTCTTTTGATCTGGGAAATGCCGAGATTCTTCTGACTGGAACTCCAAAAAGCAGAGATCCCAGTTTCATAAAAAGATCCTGAAACGGGTTCCCAGTGTATGTCATGGGACCAATGTCCCGCAGGACTGTGGACTGGGAGAGCTTTAAGCAATGAAACAAAGAGAGGAGAGAAAGTATTTTTGAGACAACTTTCAGTCAAATATAATATTTTGTTCATTGAATTTTGACAATGACGACATATATCCCCACAAATCATTTTTCATCCACCAAAAAACAACCAGATAGGTGTTTAAAACAGCGTATTTCAATGTGTGTGGTCGTTTTTAAAGATCGCAGACCTCTAGCGGGGGATACATCTATTTAGACCAATGTAGGAAATTAAAACTTACAGTTGGATGAGCAGCTGCTTTAGCAGGTTTTTCTGGTTGTAGGTTTTACAGTGGCATCCAATTCAATGTTTTTAAATTAAATTTTTTTCCTGATGTTGTTTACTCAATATATCCCACACAACACTGAAATGATCTTCCTGGTTTGTGATATGTGAATATCCTTAAATAATATTTTCTTGGTCTAATAAAGGAGGCGAACTTCCATCGACGACTAGCATCAGATTGAGTTATTGTCCTGCTGTGAATCTGTTTGCTGTCAAATGAAGTTAGGATGGAAGGAGCATGTGTGAAGTCTCCGTGAAGGCGTCAGTCCACTGTGCTGGTGAGGTCTTTCATCCCTGTCAGGGAGTCGAAGAAGAGTCAAGGTCTGATTAATATTGGAGCTCTGAATAGATTCTCCTAGATGCACTTATAGTTTGTCTGTATAAAACTTCGAAACAGCTCTATCGGGTGAAATGGTAACAAAGAAACAAAAAAGGAAAACCTAACAGAGACAAGGCCAGGCACATCAGCAGAGCCAGAAATCATGTTAACGTTGCGTGCACACGCAGAAGATGAAATATTTAACTCTTGGCGACCCAGCTTCAGTCATTGCTCATGGCTGTCAGTTCTATAAAGCTGTAGAACAGTGGAGAAAAACGAGCTGCATCTATATTTGATGGCCTCTCAGAGACCCTTTTTTCTTTGCACCTTATCCGCTATTTATTTGTCTTTCCAGGATTTTGATGAAATCAAGGAATATGAGTTTTCTGCAGCAGGATATCAGAGAAATGAAGAAGAATATTTACATTTACATGATATAATATGTCTTCTGATGTGTACAGAGAAATAAGTAGATGTCTTGGAGTCTGGACATTTTATATATATATGGAGTTTGGCTACTCCTAATGGCCTTTTGCTTTTCTGCATTTGTATGCTGGCCACGATGCTGCATTCTCCGTCTCCCTGGCAAAGCAGCTTGAATCACAACAGGCTCACTCTGATGTTAAACAAGGTTAAATAAAGCCAATGCAAGTTAAATATGAGATTAAATGAATTGATAAACACTGTGCCACATTATATTTCTTGGGGTTTTGTCTCAGTTTCGATGCGGTCGGCCTGTTTCGTTTGCATCACATTGCATGGCAGATAGCGTGTTATTCGATTAGTATATCAAGTTATTACTGATCTGCATCATGGGAATCATTATTTGACTGTTACAGCACTTAATCCTACAGATAAGACTGCGTCTGTATGTGCTGCTTTTGTTCCTCCTGCACTACAGTTGTACTGCTAATAACCTGGCTCTTACTACTCACACAACTAACTCTTTGTTTTCTATATAGAAAAAGATAAAATGCTGATATCGCACCCCTATATGTCTACTGTTTTCTGCGACAACCTCCACTTCTACTTTTATAGCCTACTACTACTTAAAGTAGTCTGGATTAGTCTCTGGCATAGTTGCACCGTCTGGAGAGTTGCGTGTAGTATATGCATAATAAAATGCATGGTAAAATCTGATATTTTTACACATTGTATACATTGGGTACTATTCATTTGAATCAGTATATTTTAGGTGTAAGTACAATAATAAATAAAAACATATGCAGCCAGCCCAGCAGCTTGTATTTGATGTATACAAGAGCAGCAGAATTATAATAAATTTCTGCTTTTATCTGATATTTTACATTGAATAAAGTACGGTTTTACATAGTACTATCTATTTAAGTCAATAAAGCATATTTTAGTATAGCTAAAATAGTATAGTTAGGTTTAAGTGCCATGGGTTTGAAGGAGCAGGACCCATTTAGTATTTAATAACTAGAGTAACAAAATGCAGACTTAAATAAACAAAATCCAACTCAAATCCAAAACTCCAAAATATACTAATGGCATAATAGAATTCCTGAAATTCAGTTTAGGCTTTTGGTTTTGGTATGCAACCTCGAGATTTTCAGTCGCCCCACCTGCTGTCAACCATCTCAAAGCAATCAGTGCAATTTAACTGAGAAAATGAAGTAATGACCAAATATACCAAGAGTACCTAAGAAAATTTGACCTAAAATTAATTTGAGATGCATCTGGGACATATTGTGACAGTCAGATAAAACAACATGATACAGTAGGTGTACACATCATTGTCCTTGCTCCATCCTCTGCCTCCTCCTGACGGTGTTAAGGGAGTGAAAAAAAAGCAGTCGCAGCTGTGTTGTACAGAAGATTAACATGAGCAGCTTCATAACATGCAAAACATGATTCCAATGTGTCTTCTCTGTGGATGATGCCGCGTTTCTGCCTCACAGAGTTCATCTAACTGCTTTCATACGTGTCTTTAACACATCATTAACGAGTCAACGAGGCGAAAACGGCAGTAGCCTCAGACAGACTGGGACACGCAGCCCAGCACTAGAAGGGGGAAAAAGGAAGAGACATATCCAGTTTCTCTCCCCTTGGCCGGTAGTTCTCTGAAAATGAGGGTCTGGCTTTCTCCTTGGATTCTATTTTCAAGGTTTCTGTGAGTGTGACCCCCTCAACACCTCCGTATCGCTTTGGAGGCAGCAAGGGTTATGTTTGTTTTTACTTCCCAATTTTCTTCAATCACCCTTTGCCACTTCCACAGACATTGTTTGTATTGGAGAAGATTTCCCACCAGTGTCTGTAACCTGGCACCAGAATTTCACTTGGACAAATAATAGAAAGCAATAAAATCTTTATCATGGAGCGATGGGATCCCTTTCTCTGTTCCAAATCCACTTTGCAACTCAACGCAAATCAGACAAGTGTATTTTTTATTTTGTATTCCTTTATTTAGCAGTTTGTATATCTCAGTTTCACATGATACCAATGAGAGCATCAACTTACACATTAAATGATCAATTTGCATCTGCAATATTTAAGCCTTTTTAAGGATTTTTGTTATGTTGATGAATTGGGATTACATACATTCCACCAGGGAGGTTATGTTTTCACCCGTGTCCGTTTGTTTATTTGTTTTTCGGCAGGACTATGCATAAAGCCCTTAACCAATTGACACCTAACTTGTTGGAGGGATGGAACATGGGCCGGGGAACATTTTGGTTTGGATCCTGGTTCTTCAAATCACATTCATATATCATTGTGAGATTTTCCATCTTTTCCGTCAGCCTTTTTCTCAGGAAATAATGCATGGATGATGATATAAAAAAATCAGACACATTTATGACATTAAGATCTGTGGGTTTGTGTGATTTGGTGCAGATTATCAGACTATCTCCTTTTCCCTTGTATCTTTCTATTATAAGAGCAAGAGAGACCTGTGAGGGATTGTCAAGCCTTGGCAAGAGGAATGCACTCTTCTGAGCACCAGTCTAGTTTCCAATGTAAACGTTGTGGTCCAATGGATCTGAGACATAGCATCATCCCAATTACATTTTCTGTTTCATTTCTCCTGTTTAACATTTAACTTAGGGCCATTTTCTTGTGAAAACTGTGAACTATCAAACATGAAATGCAATGTATACGAAACCGTAACCGTAAAGGAGCCGCTTGAGGTCGTTCAGGGATGTGATCAGGATGCCTCCCAGATACCCTCTGCCCGAGGTACTGTACAGTATTCCGGGCACGTCCTACTGCCGGAATGGAGGCCCTTGAGTAGACAGAACATGCTGGAGGAATTACATGTCCTATATGGCTTTACAAGGCCTCGGCATCCCTCAGGAAGAGCTGGAGAACCTGGACAGGGAGAAGGACCTTTGGTTGCTTTGTCTCCTGCCAGTGCTGCCGACAACACTGGTCTGTGTTGTTCTGCAGAAAATGAGGCGGAAAATTTGAGAGGAAATAGCTTTTTTGTCGCTCTAAAATCACGTCTAACTGCTGCGACTGTTTGTCGTGTTTTTTGCCTTCAAACACTGCCCAATTCTGTGGATTATTTTTGGACAAACTGGACGTTTGCTTGAGCCACGACGTGAAGCCACTGGAGCAGAGATAGGCAGTGCATTTGTTCATGCGTATGCAAGTTTTGGTTTTGAGTTCATGTTCTGTGAAAAAATGGCCCCTTTCAACCAAATACATCACATTCATAAACTACTGAGACCAAAACGACAAAGCTACAAATATATAAGTCATAGACTGGCGGTGCAAAGTTGGAAAATCTTCATTGGGAAATATCCACCACCTGAATCCCATGTGTTCATTCAGGTGGAGGAGGCCTACCATCTTGGTCAGCTACAGTTTGACTGTCTTTTCAGACCCAGTTGTGCCTAATGCAGCCTCAAGCTGTGTGTATCTGTGGAGCCGTAATGTAAACTGCTTCTTATTTGGGCCCTTGAAGGACAACACTGCACGTTTAACCTCTGTTGTTGAATGCAATAAAGCATTGTGCCTGTGAGTGTGTGATCCATGAAGGAGAGAGCATTATAAAACCATCGTGACGCTGCAGATAACAGGCCCTAAACACGGCCGCTGGTCTCCTGCTATCCATAATCACCGAAGAAACGGCGCATTACAGAGTGTCCAAACACAATGCGGCACAAACACTTGGTCATCTAGCCTTCACTTAATATCTAATTCCAGCAACACTGTGTCATCCAGCGGAGAGAAAAAACCCAGAATGTGGAATTTGTTTAAATTTTCCACATTCTCCGGGAGAGAAAGCTGAACGTCACATCCAACAGCATGTTGGCATTATTCACATGTGCATAATCTCCACTCATTTCTAATTACTCTCACTAATTTCAACTGACTGCAAATCATCTTTATCACCCTGTACAGTTTCACTTCCCTGGTATAGTTTCCTCTCTTTACGTTGCAACTGCTGGTATTTTAACACCGTCATAATGGTGCAAATCATAGCTCATGCATTTGTATTCCGGCCGAAGCTGCATTAGGCAGCTCGTTTGAGGAATGAGGGCGTCTGTCCGGGTCTCAAAGGCCAGATGGAATGTTTTACTTTACAATTTAGGCTGACAATTGTTATGTTTATTAAAAAAACACACAAAAAAAATAATTATTATATATTATTACTGTCTTACTCTGCTTTATTGTTCGTGAAGGACTTTTTAAATTTGTTTTATTTTACAAATATTTTCATCTTCTCCACTTGTTTTTCGGTCCAATTGATTTACCCTGGAACAACTGACGACGGATAACTTTGAGTACATGTTGCTTACAAAAAGTCACCGCCACTTTGACGACTGGGTGTGATTTGGGTTCAAGGAGTTCAGATACTGATGCTCGTTTGCTGATTGGCTGTAATCGTGTGACGGAGCTGTGGGAGGTTGGCCCGTGAGTTGGCCTGCCAGGCCAGCCGGCTGCATGGCGCTGGCCAGTCCGGGCTGCAGATGAATAACAGATGTTGGCTGACAGGCAGGACCATTTGTCATATAAGTGTCCAAGCAAAACAGGCTGGGGGGTGCCACCATAAGTCAATGTCACAGGCTTGGACAGAAGGTAAAGGGGTTCCAAACATTTCAATGCTGTTTAAGCCCTTTCGGCTTTGCACCACTGTGTCTCACGCGGCCAGCAACGTGGCGCAGTGTGACCCGCTGTGTGTTTGCTCTCTAGCCCCCGCACAATCGCTGCGGATACTCACTCTTCTTCTATGATCCTGATAAATGGCTGGATGTCTTGTTGCCCTGCAGGTCTGTCTAAAACAGAATTCATGAAACTCAGTTAAAAAGAAATTGCTGAGCATTGTTTTTTCCTCATAAACTGGCAACGTTACAGCATCAGATATACAATGAGGTAAACGGATATTATTAACAGACAGAGGCCAAATCCCATTTGTCATTTTTACCCCTACCCCTTGCCCCTTCCCCTTGAAACTGTGTTACAAAGGGAAGGGGTTGAAAATCTACCCCTACGAAATGGGACACCCCTTCGAACGCGATACGTCATCAGTAGTCGCCGATGGCTTTACGTACGCAGACGCGTCGTGTTTTTACCGGAGATTCAACATGCCCGCAATGACGGCGATATCATTGTAAAGACGCTGTTGCAGTTACTATGGTGACAGGTGAATCACACTAAAATACCCCGTGGTCTGATAGCGACGAAACAGCACATCACATTAGTTGATAACGTTACATATGTGGTACTAATATAACGCATAACGCTTCTTTGCGACTGGCTATTTCTTTTTTTTACGACTAGCGATTTTTTTGTGTCTTGCTTTTATGCAGAAAAGCGCCATAATACATTGAAACGATGAACAAAGGTTGTCGTACATTATTAACGGAGAAAAGACAAACGTGTGAGTTTCTTTGGTCGCCTTGGACATTTTTTCAGCCGGCTTGCCCGTGATTCGCGAGGCATATCTCACAGCCCTCCGTTTGGAGTGTGGGTCTGTAAAAAGTCCGTTTGGAGGGCCATCTAGGCCTCAGTCTCAGCCCTCCCCCTCGATGCCAGAAGGAATTGAGACACTCGCAAAACCGAGGGCTAGGGCTAAGGTGTAGGGGCAAGGGGTGAACTGGGATTGAGCCAAAAGCTCTGGTGTCAGACTGCTCTTAGTTTTTTTCTACTTGAGTAGTATTTGGTAGCATGTATTGTACTTCAGCATACACATAACCAACCAGACAGATGAACTATAAAGTTGTTTTGCAACAGCAAAATAACTTTTCACTAGCTACATTAGCCTTTGTATTTCCTGACACAGAGGTTTTCCATTCCAGTCGACATTTTAAACCTTTCCCAATTCATACAGCTATTAACAGGTGCATACAAACAAGTTGGTCAACTTGTAGCTGCCCGTGTTCATGCTGTCAACTCTCATGTTTCAGAGTCGGGCTTGAGCATTTATGGATGGAATTTCCAATCACTTACTTAGTTTTGGTTACGAGTAACTTAGTTGGATAGTTTGCTTTCTGAAACGCCACACTTTGTTGTAAGAGGATGAGGCCATGCTCGACAGCGCAGGCTCCCGGATGTTTGTCCAATCAGATGGAAGTGGGCTTTTAAGGATGGTCTGAGCTAATATTACCTGTTTCAATTCAATTCAATTCAATTCAATTTTATTTGTATAGCGCCATATCACAACATACATTGTCTCAAGGCACTTTACATAGTGAGGTCAATATTACAATATTACAGGGAAAACCCAACAAATCCCACAATGAGCAAAGCACTTGGCGACGGTGGAGAGAAAAAACTCCCTTTTAACAGGAAGAAATCTCTGACAGAACCAGACGCAGTTGTGGGCGGTCATCTGTCTCGACCGGTTGGGGTGAGGAGAGAGAGGAGGAAGAGAGGAGAGATTTCAGTCAGAGGCTCATCTGAGGAGCTGCATAACAGGCAGTTTAAGATAAGGAATCACTTTTTTTGAATCATGCAAAGCCACTGGAGTCCTGGAATAAAAGTATAGAGCAGGAAATTAGCATAATAGGTCGCCTTTATTACTGTTTCCTTTATAGTCCAATTTCAATTTCAGCCAGTTCCTGTACTAAATAAAAGATTTCCTTATCAATGTGTTAAAATATAATTTTTGCTACACTGTTCCACTATTTCTAGATTGCTTTCAATGATATAATTTTCAGTTATCGTGATACACGTTTGATTTAGTCTAGTGGTTTTTCAATCCTTGAAATTCCTGGGATTTTAAATGCATAGTTTTTTTTAATCACGTTTTCCAGCGGTTGCCCTTCCAAAACTGAGATTTACCACAGCAGTTTAAGCAGATGAAATAGAATCGTAGCTGTATATCGTGATATTTTCCCGACGTGAAATGCATATGCAGTTAAAATAAAACGCATTATGGAATCAGCATCAGTTCTTCCCCAGCCCCCATCTCAAATAAACAGCTGCTCCGCCTCGGGGTAGTTTAGAGCTACGGCAAATGCCAAATTGACCATTAATAGTAAACAATCATAAAAAGCTCTGTTGTCTCGTGATGAACTCGATTTTGGTCCTTTCCACGCTTTAATAAATGACAAAAAGCACGGTTCATTTCATCAGATTGTTGGGGGTACAGGCTCGCTGGTGGCACTGTCTTTGGATGTTCTGCAAGAATGATGGCTTCTTTTATTACTAGACAACAGCACGACAACATTGCTCATGTTGACAGGAGTCCATATTCACCTCAGCGCTCAGGGGGCCCCGGCCCAGCCACGTCTTCCGGAGCTCATCCCAAGGTCACCATCTCCACCTTTGCACGACATCTTCCCCCCAGTTGTTTCTGTGCAACCGTGGCAAGATGTGTTAAACTACATTTGGGCTTTGTTCTCTCCCCACTCCTCACAGCACGATTGCATGTTATTTCGTGTTGCCATCATAAAGCATCCTGTGAATAACAGTGACAAAATCCCCACGGGGGGGAAAAGGCAGCAAGATATCACGCCAGCGGAGCCATGACACAAACAGCCAAATCCCTGCGAGACGGTCAGCCCTGCAGCCACACAAACCAGCGCATCAGTCAAATGTCTCCGCCAGCTACGTCTAATACCAACTGGCCTCAGTTGCTCACTCATGAAACCTCCCCCACCCGGGAGAAAAGATGAAAAATGTATCATCCCTTCACAGACATATCATCCCTTCACAGACAGCTGCAAAAGGGGATATTAATAGAAATTCAATTACAGACGAGATTAGATACAGATATCTTGTTGTATATGAATGGTAAGATGCCGACTCTGTCCAGGAGGCCGGCTCTAATGCAGTGCCGTGAGGAGGAAGGTTCAGAGGAGGAAGGGGGAAAGACAGTCACAGTTTAGACATTGACCCAACGGCGTTATCCATGGTGACATATAGTGTATAAGGGAGTGAAAGAATGAGGGACAGAAAGAGTAAGTGTGCGAGAGTGCGATGAAGGAAAAGGAAATGTTAAAAGACTTTAATGAGAGAGAGAGAAAATGAGAGGGAGAGGCAGGTTTCAGCAGCACATCGCAGCTGGGAATTGGTGACTTCCTGAGGCGAACGGCTAGAGAAAGAAAAGAATCTTTGAACTCGTTTTTCAAAACTTCCATATTCCCTTTAGTAAATTAGACCGACCCTGGCGTGAGAGCTGAGAAGGTTAATGCTGTATTCTCTTTTCAACACAAAGTAACACAGAGACTGACCGTGTGCTGTAAAGACATCACGGGTTTGAATAAACCCACTGACAATTAACAAAAGCCAGGCAACAATAAGATGAGAAGATCCCCGCAGTCTACCCTCGCAATAAATAGCTCAGTTATTATCGCATCATAGCTTGTATTTCTACTCTGTACAAGATCACCGTGAGAAAACAATTTGAGCTTTGAGCTACAATTGGTACAAAGGCAGAGGGTTTGCTGTTTGAGTGCACCGTGAAACAGCGAAATGTTACTTCTCCTCAGTTTAACTTTGAAAGAGAGCCCGACCAAATGTGTCAGAGCTCCCACTGTGACTCCAGTCTCACGCCTTCCTCTGAGCTCCCTGCTTGTGTGTGTGTGTGTGTGTGTGTGTGTGTGTGTGTGTGTGTGTGTGTGTGTGTGTGTGTGTGTGTGTGTGTGTGTGTGTGTGTGTGTGTGTGTGTGTGTGTGTGTGTGTGTGTGTGTGTGTGTGTGTGTGTGTGTGTGTGTGTGTGTGTGTGTGTGTGTGTGTGTGTGTGGTGTGTGTGGTGTGTGTGTGTGTGTGTGTGTGTGCACCTGGCTGGGCTCCACACCTGCTCTGCTTCAGCTCATCAACCCCTGGTTAAATACTGTGCGTGAGGTTGAATTGTCAAATTGTCTTGGGAAGTTCCCTAAATCTTGACGTGATACCCGGAAATTTTTGATCAGCAGCCATGATAAGAGCCGTTCGGATTCTCTAAATGCAAAGGAAAGCTTCCTTTCCTATCTCCTTCAGCATAGGGTTCACTGGATCTTCCTTTGTGAGAGTAAGGAGATAAAGACGGCCCACAATTCATTGCGGCAGCGCTATTTAATGTGACGCGCCATGCACGGACATAAAGGATTCAATCAGAAGTAGAAGAGTATGAATATGACCCAGAAGAGACGCACGTCATCATGTCAGTAACTGTTACATATGAATCATAACATCTGATGTCACACGGTGGTAAAACACTGAAACATGCTGATGGAGCCGCTGCGTTTTTTGTAGTCCATCTTCGGAAATTTGTAGTTTCACCACGACAGACGCTGATGACGTAGTATAGTGAAAGTCCAGTCGGATTCACTGAGCAGAGCTGTCGGTTTTTCCTAAGTCTTGCTCAGCCTGCCTGCTCTGCACTTCAAACCCTAAGCCCACATCTTCACTCTCAGAGTAATTATTAAAACTTGTTAAATCCCCCCCTGCATTCTCGGTCCAAAATTTGTGTTCCACATAACATGTGTCCCACTAGTTGAAGTCTTCATGCCAAGATAAGTAAGCAAGCTGTTGATGGTTAGTGTCAAGGGGGCTGGACAAAGTAATGGACCACACGCATTGCATTCAAACAACGTAAAGTAAGGCATCAAAAATGAGAGTGAACAGGTAGAAGACATTGCACTGTACCGCCCTGAATTACAATGGCGTTCTCGTGATTGTGTCCTACACTGCGGCAGCCACTTTGAGTTCACCTTGCCTGTGCTCATTGAGCTTGATGTGGGAAAGGTTGTGCAGCGGAGGCTCGGAGTCATGTGAAACAAGTTCCCCAGCTGACCAGACCGCGAGGAGACAATGCCGAGGGGAGCGTTACAAGGCGGAGGCCAGGAGGTGAAGCTACAGCCATCTTTAGTTTCAACTTTGGAGAAAACTGATGTGCAAAGTTTAAAGGGCTCTTGCTCTTATTAGTTCTACAAAGCTCAGAGGAAGTTGGCTTGTTTGGGGGATTAGGAGGATCATACACAGGCAGGATTACAGCAAGTTACAATTCTAATAAGACATATTTAATCTTCAGAAAAAAGGGAAGGCAAGATGGTAAACCCAACAACAACCACCGTTAGCGATTTTTAATAACAAAATAGTTTCGTCATCAATCACCATGAACATGAAACTAAACACACACCTTTAGGGTGGATTCCCCGTGGCCTCTCGTATCCTGAAAACGCTGCAGTCAGAAAAACATATCCTCGTCCAAGTCTGACTGTGAGCGTGGCCAGGGACCTCTAAACAGAATTTGCATATAAATGAGGTTTGGAATTAGTATCAGTTTGTTCTTTAATGTAAGCATTACCTTGTAGAGCGTATAAAGTAATTGCCTGTTGATGACATGTCTTCACAGGATTTAAATATTTCAGGGCAGGGAGGTGTGTGTGTGTATGTGTGTGTGTGTGTGTGTATGTGTGTGTGTCTGTGTGTGTGTGTGTGTGTGTGTGGTCTGGTGGGGGGGGGGCGGGGGGGGGGGGTTAGTTGAGAAACACACCTGTGAATCTGAAAGTAGAAATGTATCCATATACAAATGAAAAAATCCAACTCACGCCTCGCCTCCACTCATCTTAGCATCCAATTTCTGCATCATATATCAAAACAGTTGAATACATTAGAAAGAAAGTAACAGTGACCAAATTGAAGGAATACACATACACACACACACACACACACACATACACACACACACATACACACTCTCTCTCTCTCTCTCTCTCTCTCTCTCTCTCAGCAGTAAATCCCTGTCTCCATTCTCTTCCACCCTTCAGTTATGAAGTAGCCAGCACCACAGCGAAGCTAATGGTGAAAACTTCCAGGCCAAATAAACAAATCAGATGTGCTTTTTCCAGTGGTGTGTGTGTGTGTGTGTGTGTGTGTGTGTGTGTGAGTGAGTGGGTGTGCGTGTGTGTTTGCGTGAATGTGTGTGTGTGTGTGTAAAAACTATTCCAAACTCAACTCAACTCAAAGTGTCAATCCGCTGCCTCCGCGTGCCTCAAGTAATGGACATTCTGAGATTTACAAACTTGGCAAAAGAGATGGAGGAGTGTTGTTTCGCCAGCCTTCGTCGTCTCCGGGATGTGTGAATGGACGTGGTCCTCATTCAAAAGTTCACTCTGAAGCTAATGATAAGAATGATTCCAAAAAATGTGAGATTAAATCAACTCTCATTAGTGGTGGGTGTGTGATACATGAGAGCGCTGATGGATTTTTCCTCTGCGCTGGCGGGAAACTAATGAAATATCTGATGTCTTACAAACGCTTCCATTATGTGAGACATCACCTTTTTTTATCCCCATCCCTTTTTTTCCCCTCTCTTCCCAGGTGTCAGTAAGTGGTTTCCAGGCCTATGGGACTCGTCCACGGCTCTCATTAGAAACCCAGTTGTGACCCTGTCTTGAGCATGTCATCTGCAAACTTCTCTGCGGTGCCATGCATTACTTAAAGAGCTCATTGATTGCCAGCAGAATCACTACACTTCTGACAGTCAGCCAGACTGATGAATCCAGTGGGCCGCGGACATCCAACCGACTCCACCAGCCTCCCGCAGTTCAATTCCCTCCACATCAGCGCTCCGCCGGTCAATACCGCTTCCCATCGATAGGACACTGAGGAGAAAGGAGCGGGTTTTCATCACCTGAACTACCCGCTGGTACTGACAGCTGTCAGCTCCTTCAAAGGTGAAAAATCTAAATCGGAGAGGACATAATAGCAGAAAATAACACACACGACAGCCCGCACAGACGTCAGACAGTCGTGTTTTCCATTAGCCAGGAGTCGTGGCTGCTCACGCTAGATTGGCCGGTGGCGGGGATCGAATCAGCAATTGATCATCACCGATCTTTGCAGACTAACAGCTGAGGAGTTCATCTCAACTGTGCACGCGTCAATTAGGACTCGGAGTCGCCTTGACCGCCGAGCAATCAGCACGGCTCAGTTTAAGGAACGTCGCCGCTTTTGCACGGAAGAGTGGTCGTACGGTTGCAGAGCTCATCTAGGTTCCAAGGTGCACCTATAAGATAAATAAATAAATAAGAGCCCCGACTCGCCATGAGAGGGGAGCACACACACAGTGCAACTGATTGAAGGAGAATGCCACTGATGGAAAAAGGAGGAGAGCAGTAGATAAAACGGGAGAGATAAATATCCCATCAGCCCCAGGCACGGGATTTAATTTTCCTCTATGAGCATTTCTACTTCAGCTTGGGAAATTGATCATTTATATTCCCATACCTGGTGGAAAAGTGGACGGGCTTGTGACCGTGGATGTGTGAGCGTGTGTGTGTGCGAGGGAGAGAAAGAAAGAGAGGCCGTGTGAAATTCTGGTGTGTATGTGACAGGGTGCAGGGACGCAGACGGAGAGTGAAGGCAGGAAACGCACGAGAGCATAACTAACCACGCCGAAGCCCAGAACAACGTTTCACGGCGGCGATACAGTTGTTACTCAGTTAAATGATTCAGCAGTAACGGGGATAAACAGAAAAACAAAACAAACATCAAACTGACAGCCAGCGACGTTTAGCCGGGGGGGGGACCCAACAGGCACTGACAGGTAGATTAACGCTGTCCCACAGGCTGTTTAGCTCCAAAAGCAAAAATAAATAAATGAAAGAATCATGATCATATTAATCATGGCTATTGACTGGTTGCCACTCTGCTGGTTGACACCTCTATCATGCATCACAAACTATAGGCCACACACACACACACACACACACACACACACACACACACACACACACACACACACACACACACACACTCATTCACTCATCACAGTCTTGCACTTCACCTGTTCTGTCTTTCCGTAAAGCATAAAGCATAGTGCCTCATCCTTTATGTTCAAAATTGCAGAACACACACACACACACACACACACACACACACACACACACACACACACACACACACGCACACACACACACACACACACGAGGCTTGCTCAATCATGTCCTTGTCAGCTTGTTGTTCATAAATAGACATCAGCTCTTGGCTGGCTGTGTGCGGCGCTGTACAATACAATCACACAAGGTGACATTAAGATCACTTGACAACAACACACGCACACTCCCACGGGGCAGAAACACGGGAACACATTTGCATTGACTCAACCGCTCACATGTAATACCCTCGCCAGCTTCAGGGCCCTGCTGGCACGCAGAGGCGCTCTTTTTGTATAGGTTTGAGATAATGACCTTGTTTAAGCCGTGGTTTAAAAACTGTTTCATACTGCAAGTGCTCGGAAAAATGCCTCCCATTTGGAACGCCACAAACACTTGTGTTACACTTGTTACCCGCACTTGAGGAAAACTGCCAGCGCAACTTTAGCAGAAGTGTTCAAACACCCCGGATTGTTGTCGCAGCGAGCGGGTGCATCACAGACAATTTAAATATTAACAAGGGCGGAGAACCAGGAGACCAGAAGGAATATGTGTAAACACGTGCGATTGGCAAAAAAACATAAAAAGACCCACTGATATAAAAACTCACATGAATAATGTGTATGCCATTTGAACATACCACAGCATATTAATTTATGCTGTCTGAAGGTTTCACAAATTAAGTGCTATATAAAATGTAAGCACAATGTGTTATTATACTTTAAAGTACGCATATGCAGAAGTATGTCTACAAGTCTGCGGCAGGTCAAGAGTGCAAATGTGCAGACATGGATTGTAATAGATAATTCAAATTCCATATTTATGTTTTTACGCAATAATACAAAGGATGAAAATTAACTTCACATTAACAAAACTCCTGTGATTACAGTGCACGGACATTGTGTGGGCTGTAATGTTAATCGTAACATAATAAATAATAGAAACAGGAAGCATATGTTCAGAGGAAGTGTCTCTGTGAATAGCAACAGGCCAGAGAGAAGAGGCTCAGCACTGCTCTGGGTTTGGTGGGGGGAAAAAACATCTCCATTTTTTTTTTTAAAGAAGCATAATTTGTCTTTGCATCTTCTGATTGCGATTCAAGTGATGCCCTCGGCGGTGGCTCCCACGAGAGAGGCACCCGGGGAGCCGGGCTAATCAGATCGCTTCATTCTAAATTAGACCTCCGGGGAATAAAATGCCCAAACATGCTGAAACATTAAGTGTGTTTCTCCCAACAAGGGGCGGCGAGGATTCACCCCGGAGTGCCGCTGCAATTGATCTACCTCGTCTACCAGCTCGGCTTTGCTTATCTCGTCCTGGAAAGGTTTTTTGGTGCATTTTTTTTGTCCTTCTGTAACCGCCTTCTTTATTCTACCTCCTTTAAACACAGTGTAGTCAGGCACGGGCAGCAGCAGGCTCCCACAGCAGACTATCCAATCAGCTGTCTGTCATTCTGCGACCAATGCTTACGGAGAAGTCGGCTTTCCTCACCGCCACTGTGCACAGAGGGAGCCGGCAGCTTTCCTGTCCATCCCCTCCCCACTTAGGCAAAGAGGTGATATTAGTTTCTACAAATTACAAGATCCTGTTTCTAATTATGTGGGATTTTATTTCTTTTTTGCCTCCATAAAGGGCTTACATATTAAAAGAGGAGACTTGCTGTTGTGATGCATAAACTAATGATGTCAAAAAAGTTGCTTGTTAGAATTTTTGACTAACTTTGCCTAAGTATCTTTGCAACGCTAATCACAAGGGATTCTGGACAGCATGCAATTTGAATGAGATGTAGGGATGAGAGCGAGGGCCTCTGAAATCCATAGGACCATCAAAGTCTGAATAAACTAACAAGGCGAGCCCGGTCTCGTTGCATTATCTAACATGGATGAATTAAACATAGCCTATGGAACTAAACTTGATCTGTTAATCTGTTTAGATTCACAAATCTGCAGGCTAGTGCCGAGAGCGCAGGGGAGACAAACATAGTTGGATGGATGGACAACACACCTAACAATTTTTTTTTTAAAGTGTAAAAGTATAAAAATCGGAAAAGTATGTGATAAAAACATGATGGATATATATAGTGTATATTAAACAATATCTTCTATTATCATCTCAAAATATAAAGCAGCGTTATACATACGTCTGATACATCATTATGCACATTTGAATTATTATAATTATTGCATTGATAATTGTGTCGATGCTAAATGCGTTATTTTTACAAAAAAACAAACAACAAACCTCGCACATATAGAATAATGACGGTAGCAGGGACAAAACATCTCGTGGAGACCAACAATTATTGAACAATTATTATCACTGTCGGGCACCGAGAGTTCTGAAGCGTCACCAAACCGCAGCAGCGAGTATCTCCTAAAGTCTGCGGGCATCAGGAATCAGGAACAACCTCGACAGGCTAACAAGCAGCGAGTCCGCTTCCAAGCGTCTCTTTCGTCTTTGTTTGGTGGACGCGCCGCAGGTCGGCGTGTTTTTTGTGAAGAGCAGAGGGCCGAGAGTCTTTGAGAGACGGTATCAGCAGCAGCTGAGTCGAGGCGAGCGCACGGGTTTGTAGCGCTGAACGGTCTCAGTGCCTGGAGCCGTGGTGAGTCCCCTGGGGGAAGCATGTATCAGTCCGTCCCTACCTGCCCTGGTGAGAGACAAACTTTGGGTATGAGCACTTCTTCTGCAGAGTGAAACTCAGAAAATGTATTTTTACGAGACAAGTTACCGCACGGATCAAAAACGGGGGGTGACACTTCTCCTGCCCCTGCGCCAGCATGCCGCCACGTTGGCACACTCTCCCGCAGGCCTGCACCCACCAACCGCTGAGTTTCCGCGCGGTAACGGAGGTCAGGACAACTCCTCGGGGGGTTGCAGGCTTAGACATGTGGGAAATTGGCCTTGCTGCTCCGTGAATGATTGAGCAGAAATGATCAGGACCAGCGAGGACGGACATGATGAGGAGAGACGGAGAGGTCCTGCAGCTTTCACATATCCTGGCTCCCGTAAAAAAAAGAAGAGGAAATCGATAATCTCAAAGCTAACAGTGGTTGTCAGACACGGCTTGAGCACCTTGATCTTCATAATACTTTCCTTTTTTCAGAAATCGGCGGCCGCGGAGGTCCGTCCCTTGAGCGTTCAAGGGAGACCAGGTTTGATGTGATAATTCTGCCGCGCTGCCATATGCCCGACCTCTCTGTGGGGAGAGGAATGCAGCTGGCTCTTCTCACTATTAATCAGCCTGATGGGGGGAGGTGGAGGGATGGGGAGGTGCTAGCTGCAGCCAGGTGCTGGCCAACATTTCATTGAACACACACACACAAACATACACACCCGGAACAAACTTCAATACATCCTACATGTATGAAAAGAACTGGTTCGGCGTTTTCCTCCTCTCCTTCCCCTCCTCCCTCCATCCCCTGCACCTCCTTTCCATCCTCGTCTCCTCTCCCCTTGCTCCTCTGTCCTCGTCTCCTTTCTCCTTCCTTTTAAAGAGTCGCCGACATCCATCACCCGGGCCCAAATACACTCAGCGCCTGCAGAGCGGCGGCCGAGGGCCCAGCAGGGCGAATCTACGGACTGGACAAAAATATGAGGATATCAGGAGCAGCTACTGTCGCCATCAATCTGGCTGCTCAGGTGAATCCTGGAGAAAACTCTGATCCCAGATTGATTTAGCTGTTAAATCCTCTTCGGTCGCGAAGGAGTGATGGGGATGAAGGAGAAAAGATGATCTGAGGGGAGCGATGGGAGCCCGCGACGAAACAGAGATATGGATTGTGTGGAGATCAGGCAAAAAGAACTGAATCTGTGTAAAATAAGGGGGGGGGGGGGAGAGAGAGAAAGCATGTGATATTGCTTTATAATATTTGAGTTTGACGTAAACCACAGTATGTATTGTCACAACAAGTTGGCTCCTGCAGAGATACACTGTTGCATGATGATTAGCTTCTGCTATAGTGCTCTCTCCGCCAAGTTGGATACCGATAACTCACGGCTAGTGCCAATACTGCGTTCAAGTCATACTCTGCCAGCCATAATTACAAAAGTGGGCGGGAAGAATGTTCGGACCCACGGGATGTGTCCCATTTCTAATGAGACGGAGAAGGAGGATACTCTGAGAGCGAGGCGTTTCTCACGACGCACACTGAAGAAAGAATCACAGATGTGAACAAAACGACTGCACCAGACTTTACAGTTTAACTTTTACAGTTAATGTAATGTCTTGTGAGAGAAAACACAGACGAATATGCAGAAAGATAAAAAAAAAAAGCTCAACAGGGGTAAATCTTGCAGTCCCGCAATGTAGTGAGAGGAACAGGAAAACCTATTAGTTTGGCTTTTCTCAGCTACTGTTGTGTATTTAATGACCGGTTTGTCATTCCTGACTCGCTTAGAGGAAATATTGGGTTTGATTTCATTGCCATCGCCGGCGATCGAGGTTTTTGTCAACGTGTTGCTGTAGTTACGCTATTTATTTTGCAGGTTATGTTGGTCCCCAATAAGCGCGTGAAAGCAGGTTTAACATGTCACCCGCTCCGTGATGTATCCGGGGCCTGTTTCCGCTCGTCTCGCGGCATCTGTGCCGTCGTTTGTCACGACAAGCCTGTCGTCTCGTTACGTCTGAATATGTGTTCACAGGCGGACCCTCCCGACCCTCCTCGTTCAGACAGACGGAGGAATGCGGCACAGAGGGACAGGGCTTTTGGATGTGTTCCATGGGCTTTTGGGAAAAAGAAATAGCTCCCTGGTGTATTACCATCGGAAATATTCACTTTGGGGAAGGTGGGCTTTTAACACGGGGACACGGCGAGAGCCTCGGGGCTAAATGCGATGACGGACAGATGGTGTGCTGTGGTTGTCGCGCTGGTGTGGAGACTCGGTGGTTTTAATGGAATTTGATCAGAGGAGATGATAAGTGTTCCACATGGGAGGTGTCAGCAACGGCCAGTGGTGATGCTCACTGTATGCGGCACTATTTGTTTGGTTACAAATCTTTCCCACGCATTTTTCTATGTTGTTACACTTAACTTTTTGCATCACTTTTTTTGAACCGGCGAATGTTTAGCCCTCTTCCCTCAATCTGCTTTCACCGATTCTACACTGACTAGTATTCACGCTGTCAAAACACTATTCTGATCTGTTGCTACGCTATGAACATTGATGTCTCAGATAATCTGGTACAGGTTCGCTCTCTTCGCTGTTTTCCTCTCAAACCCGACCCCCTCATAAGTAGAAAGGGACAAAATGCATGCCACACACTGTACCCCCCCCCCCCCAGGTATAGGTGTTTATACTTGGCCCTTTTCGGCTCATTGTACTACCCGATCTTCAAAATCGGTTGCAAGGACAAACACAGGCATGCCGACAAAAGTTCTGAGCAACGGCACAAACAGCCTCACGTGTATTTTGAAGCCAAATCCCATCCATGAAAGTCACCTCCCGGAGGCGGCACGTGGCTGTGGCGGCAAACCGAGGGGAAGCGCGCTGCCCGGCGTCCGGACATGGTTGGGATTCTTCTCAGGGAATTAGATATGAAATATTAACCTTGTTTTCCGTCCTAATTGGCTGACGCTTCTGGAGGAGGTGAGAGGTGAGGTTGAAAAAAGGCACTTTGAACACGGCAAGAAAGGAGAATAGTGAACCACCTCCCTCCTAAGCTCAGTGGGCATACTTACGGTGGGACGCCTGGTCTGTGAATACGAGAGGTCACATTTAATGAAATGTGTTTTTCCTTCTTTTTTTTTTTTCAAGCAGTTCTTCATTCACAAGGCTGCTGCAGATATCTCAGTGTCACTTGCCTTCCGCGCCTCCTCCTGTGTGTGGTCACAGGCGTACTAATATACAGAAATATAATCGGAGAACACAATAATATCAGTCCATGTACTGTAAGATGATAATCATGTGAGACAGTCCGCATGGCAGGCGGCAGGCTGTCACTATTATTTTTTTCCCTCTCCTATTGGGGTCCCAGAATAAATCCGATTTCAGTGATATTCATCGAGTATTAGCGTTTTGATTCATTTCGCAATTTCAGGCATAAATACTTGCTCAGTCAAATGCTTAGAAAACACCACACCTGTCATTTTTCAACCTTCTCTTTTCTCTCCCTGAACACAAACCCACACACTAACGCAGAGTAAATGCACCCGCCCACGCAACATTCGGCTCATTTTCTTCCTTTCCCCTCCTCGTTCTGTATCCATAACTATTTCCCTTTTTGGACTCCTTTGTGTTGACGTTGAATGTCTCCTGTCCCTTTAAGTTTGAAGTATTCACATATTCGGTGTTGGGGCGGTTCATCAGCATGTTCGTGCTTTTCCACTGAACATTTTGTATTTCTCCGCATCGTCTTGTAGGGTTTTTTTTTCTTCTTGTCATTAGGCAAAGAAAAGGAAACTAAGCTGTGACAAAAAAAGTTTCTCCTTAAATATTTAAACACCTTTTTTTGTCACAGCACAGCGAGATAGCAAACACTTGCTTGGCTGGAAGCAACAATATAATTGAAGCAGACGTAAGGAGTTCAGGTAAATCTGGGCTCAAAGCTGTACATTTTTTTAGATTATCATTCATCCTTCTGCACTGCAGCAGCACCAGTTATTTATTGTTATTCATCCTGAATTATTACAGGGGGGAGAAGGGAGACATTAATTAGACAGGGATGTAAGATGTCTCAACGCCAACCATTTGTCTTGCGAGTGATTACTTAGAGAAAGGCTCTTTCTTTGATGTGTGGCTGAAAGCCCCAGTATTCACGGGGAGTTGCACAGGAATGAAGATGGATTCAAAAAACTCACAATCCTGAGGCCAAGACTGTCGTGGCCACAGTTACCACTGATCTATCACCAGGAAAAAAACACAGTGACCACAGTCCAATCACACATAATTCAGGACGCACCGTGTATTCAAGTCAAAAGGTTTAACAAACATGCTTGGCAGTTAAATATGATCCAAGATGCGTTCGGGACCTGCCCCTGTCCGGTGGGCGGGACAGGGGCCTGACAGGGATCGTCTGGTAACACATGGGCCCTGGTCACAGGGTATGAACTCTGGCGGTTGCAGGTAGTCCCACCCTCTCACCTCCCCAAAGAGCAGGTGCTGGGTAAAGTTTATTTTGGTTTAATAGTCTTTTTTTCCCCCCATGTATTTCATTTTCATGCACACACCGCTTCCATTATCCCACACTGTTGACATACACACTCCGTGGCTGTAGCGTTTTGTGTTATGAATTTAAAAGCTTCATGTTGTTTAATCAATTCTATCTCAACTGCTGGAAGTGGGGCTGCATGGTGGTGTAGTGGTTATAGCGGTAGGGCCGACGGATGAATGGATGCTGGAAATGGTGCGTCTCCTGTTGTTTTTCCTTCTCATGGCCTAAGAAGCCGACTTGTGACATAATCAAATCCTTTTTTTTTAATACTCTTTAATATTTTTTTGAAATGTGCTATGGGGAGACCGGGGATGGATGAAGCCCTTTTTGGTTTGAGCCTCAGTTACTCAGTGGATGTTTGTCCTAGATCTCTCAAAGTCTGATTCACAGTAGCCATTTATGTCTAATTAGAACTAACGTGGACATCTACTACACAAACACAGATTTTGTGAGTAATTGTCAAATAAGTTCATGGGCCTCTTCAATGAGCCCATAAAGAAACTGGGGGTGTACTACTGTATGTTGATGACATGACCGCATCTCTTTTCTAACTGGTCAAACTGACAGTTTTACAACACTCCTTCAAACAAACTTGCCATATGTACAAATGATTCAATGTGTGATAGTTTTTAAAGAGGGATTAATAACTCAGTCTTTTGTTGGAATTATCACAAGTAGATTGAATAATGTTTTCTTTTTTTGCAGAGGACTCACTAGAATCCCACTTGAGAACTGCTTGTTTTAACTTCTAATAGAAACTACATGGACTGCATTTTTATCATCCTCTTCCAGAGCAATATCATCATATCAAAATTGTAATAATTAGCTTCATGTCCTCATCCTCCCCGGTGTTATCGAATAGGTCTGAAAATATATATTTCTCTGTTTTTTACAATATTGAAAGGCAAGAACTGTATTTTCACACAGGTTGGCAATAAAACAAACAAATTCCACACATGAATTTCTACAGTAAACAATGTAGATTTTCAATGAAATGTCTCTCCTCTGTCCACTGCATAACGGATTCCAAGAGAAAACAGAATAAATTGAAATTTGCAAGATAATTCTGCCGTCATAAACGCTCAACAAATGGAAGTGATGAAATCCGGCTGCAATTGAGGAGTATAAATCACGCACAGACACTGAGTTATGTGTGTAGCTCATATGTTTGGCGAGTCGCATAAACGTCGGTCGTGAATTAATCATGGGAAACCAAAACATTATCTATTTGTCCTCTACCTTGTGATTAATTTCATGGATCACAGTAAAAAAAAAACATGGACTCATTTTGGCCGATTTAAGTATTAACATTCAATAAATCACAAAAATCATAATCCACTTTGTGTCAGTCAGCTAATCAAACATTTTCACATATGAACTCTGAAATGTCCAGAGAATCAGGTTGTTTTAATCTGTCCGCATGTAGCACACAGGAGAAGATTGTCAGAGTTAGACGCGTTCTCATCTCCTGCAAATCGTCCGTCCGGAGAGCGGCGCCGCCCGGGTGGAGCGTGCACGAGGGAATAAGAGGAGATGTCATCAGCGCGCGCGCGCGCTCACTTGCCGCGAGGTTTGTCTGTTCACACATCGGCTCAAACAGACATTAAACAGACTTTGCACAAAAAGGAGCTGGCAGGGTAGAGTTTGTGTTCACACGTACAGCTCCTCGGGGTAATGTCTACCAAAGTTCAGGGTTGCGCTGCATGCGTGAGAGCAGCCTTAGTCACAGAAAACATGAAACATCGGTTACGCAGGTCGTCTTCCTGCTTCACTGCCTCGTGTGAAAATACCTGCTTCCCCATGGATCGCACTCTATCCTTTGCCGTATCATAGCCATCCGTAACTTATGTAGTGCAGTCGCTTGCAGCTCATTGGTCAGCGGTTAAACAGACCCAGCGTCTAACCACATTCTTTGCATCATTCGAGTCCCTTCTTCGACACACTTTTATCGCAGAGTACCCTCTCTGATTTTACTTGAATTTAAACTTTGAAACTTTGAACTGTCTTTCGGAACGTTACTCACTGTCGTCTTTAACTTCTGATCGTTTCATGACTCATTTGTTTTAATGTGGTTTCTTTGATCACATACTTTTTCCAATATTTTAACAGAATTACAACAGGGCTATAATACCTACGCTGCGCACCCAATGTGGGCGTGTGAACCCACTTCAAATTATATCTGACAGTCTGCTCTTTAATCTGGAAATCTCGTTTAAAGTCAGTACAGTGGGGTCCAGTAGGCCTACATGTTGTCATGTTCGCCGGTGCCTCCGACTGTGCTCGTGTCCAAACCCCTCTTGTCTGCCTGAAGTCGGCTTCTCAGTCATGATTGGGGCGTGGGCATTTAGGACACCAGCCAGGTTTTTTCCACCCAGTCTCAAACTAAATGTGCTCGAATTTTTTGCCCTCGAATCAGTTTTCTAAACATGAAAAGTAGTTCTCTTGAGTAGCCCTCACCTGCTGCTCTTCATTCATCTCCAGTCTGTGTCAGGGTCTGTGCTCGTCTCCCTCGGTCCGTCTCCACCTTGGTACTGTCTGTCTCCGTCTTCCTCCCTCTCTCTCTCTCTCTCTCTCTCTCTCTCTCTCTCTCTCTCTCTCTCTCTCTCCACATCTGTCTGCCTCTTTCTCCTCCTGCTCGCTGTATTGCTATGAGCACCGAGTCTGAAATGTCCCTGTTATTGATGCACACCGATGCACAGCCTCTGACGGGAGCAGACAGCATGAAAAGAGGAGCTGCCGAAATAAATACATATGTAATGAGGGGAGAAGGGGGGCCGCCAAATGGCTCGCCAATTTGTGTTTGTCAGAGGCTGAGCTCGGGTTGCATTGATGTATAGATCTATAATGGGGCCACTTAAGTCATTTAGAGGGGGCCACATACAACATCACACCTTCCCACCAGCACAGTCTTTTCAGAGAGGTTCTGAATTAGTGAGGCGCCCAATTTTTACTTATTATAGAAAATTGTTTCGCTCCAGAGGAGACTCGAAAAATTCAAGCCGCCTTCGTGGGGGAAAATGACATGCCATTTCTGCCAAGGGCTTTGCAAAGGTGAAAGACACAAGCGGGAGCTCCCAAGTTGAGCATCAGGACAGTCATTTCTGTGGTGCTGAAAGGTAAAGATAAAGCCGTCACACGCAGTGACGAGATCTCACGAGCACAACTGTGCTCGGGTTGTGCTGCGTTCCGGTTCCACTGCGACTCGGGAGGTCGGAAAAAAAATCACCACCCCGACTTCCAAGGTCCGAATTCCGAGGTATAATCGAACGCAGCATTAAATACGGTTGCAGAAAACGGTCCAGAATACGTCGCATTTGCGTTGAACTTCCGGCGCTGCGGGAAACCAGAAATGGAATAAGCGGTGCGCCACCGTTAAGTGTCCCCTGACGGAGGCTCGGTCGGTTGCGTTTTGCAACTTTACCTCCAGATGCCGTCAGAAAAAAAACAAAAAAGTTTTATACTGGGGCTTTCAATTTTTTAGTTTTCATCTAAACTTGTTCACGTTCGTTTGCAGGTATGGACTCGGCTCATTGTTGCCCCCTGTGGCCATTGGAGAGATACACCGTGGTTCTCGCTAACCATCAAGTATCAGTTGATGCAGCCTCAGTGATGAGCTTAAAACAGCTCGGTGCACCACAGGTAAGTCTTTTGTCAGGGCTCACGCTGTGACCCTGAACCCACCTGCCCTTTTCCTTTTCGAGTGGTTGTGGGTGCGGCTTCCTCTCTCTGCTCGTAATTTTCTCATCACCAGGCTGTCGCCAGATTATTCTACCAGTGTGAGTGGAACATCACACGGCCAACCTCTGATCTGTTTTCAGTCCAACCTTTGTACGTTTGTCCTCTCTCAAGAACTCTTAACCTGTCTCCTGTGCCACAGGATTCGCCAGGAGGATCCGTTGCTCTCCTGGACCTGACCTCGGCTCGGCTTGCCTGCCGGGCTGCCATCCACCTTTGCCTTTTCTTTTGTGAAACATTTTGATCAAGCACCCTTTCAACTGCTCTCCTGGTTCATGGTCTGCTTTCGGGTCCAATCTGGTTCAAACCGTCACATCTTCAGGTTTGATGCTAAACCCCCCCCCAAAAAAATGAAAATGAAATAAAAGATCGTCATTTCAAAAAACTAAATGGCTGAACTAGAATCAACACTACTATGAGATGAGTTTGGGACTTTGACGCCGTGAAGGAAACAATCCCAAACTGATGTGCAAGACAAAGTTCTTCTTCAGTGTTACCTTGTTCAGGAGAAGTTACAGGAAGTGCACTACCTACTAGCCAGATATACAAACCGTTGTTATTGGACATTAATAGCTCTTTGATGAAAATCCAGTTATTAGCAGGAAAAGAGGAGACTAACATGTCCTTCAGGGTGGTCACTTGTGTCTGTCAGGTCATGGTCCGGGGGAAGGTAACACACACATAGCTGTTAGGTGTCATCGCTGACGAGCAGCGATGCGGAATAGTGTGCTGCTTCATAAGGAAATTGGACAAACGGTCATTTTTTTTGTTGAAGTAAAAGACAAGCCGCTGGGTCTAGTTTGTAGGGACAAGGTCACATTGTTGGAAATCGGCAATCCTGAGCCGTCAATACAGCTGGAGACATCCAACTCAACTGGATCAGTTTCAAGGACCAAATAATATTATCAACACTCTTTGGTAGAGTGTGGGTCCAACAAGCAGCTCTCACAGGCTCACATTCTGTGAGGGACATGGACGTGCAGGCAGGTCTTCGTGGTGAGGTGTGTCTTTTTGCTGCCGAGGAGCTGTTTGCATTTACAAGTGAAATAGTTTCAGTGTCTGTCGCAAAGAACCAATTACGGAACGGATCACTGATCCTGGGCCAACAACATACTGAAAAAACCCGCTGCGGGACGGCCACGGGAAATTTGTGAGGAGCACGTGGTCATCACCATGATCTGACATCGCCAAAGTGAAGCAGTTCCCGCCACCGCATTAGAGTCGTGAGTGGGATTATGTGTGTCCAACTTAAAGCCCCAGCGTGTCATTTTAATACTTTTCTGGCGGTTCTGGTGGTAAAGTTGCAAACAGCAACCAACTGAGCATCCGACAGGAAAGACTTTATGGTGGCGCACCAGCTAATTCCATTTCTGGTTTCTAGCAGCGCTGGAAATTCAACACGAATGTGACTTATTCTGGACCGTTTCCTGCAACCGGATTTGATGCTGCCTTCCATTAAACCTCGGAACCGCTCAGAACTCGGAACCCGGAAGTCGGGGTGGTGATTTTATTTCCGACCTCCCGGGTCGCAGTGGAACCGGAACGCGGCACAACACGACGTAGTTCCCCTAATGATGATTTAACTCATAAAAAAGTTGACGAAAGAACATTGGTTCTTTGTCGCAGGTGATTATACATATATGAACACACAATTATGGACAATATATTACATTTCTGGGAATACCTTCTTCTAAATATTACACACTGTAGCTTTAACTTAGGTAATACGAATTGAAATGGCCCTTGATAGGAAAAAGGTTCCCCTGGCCTGGAGCAGAGATGCTGCAGGGGAAATGTGGAGGTCATCAATTAACAAAACAACATCAACAACAAAAAACAACAACATCATTGTAAATATAAATCCTTCCCCTCGGGACGCCGGACTCAGTCAAAACAAGCGGAATGTTAATTGTGTCCTTGGCTTCACCTTCACTTTGGCTGTAATTTTTCTGTTTTTCCAAATTCAATTATTTTATTGGCATGAATGTTAAATGAAAACAACACAACACTGCCCAAGTGAAAAAGAAACATTCAGTTGCACTCACTGTTGAAGGCTCGCACAGTACTTTGTGGAAAAGGCATGCTGTGTTAGGATTGGGGACTGAACGCTGGGTTGTTGCCTACTGTGTGATTTGCCTGTGTTTCCTCCCTTGTAGTATGTCCATCAGACAATCAACTCACTCGCCTGCAGCAGTATGTAAAGACCGCATGAAACACCACCGCTACTGTCGGGACGTCGTAGCGGTATTACGCCTTGGCCTCCCTTTTGCAGATCCTTGTGTTTTTGAAATACCGCCCACCTGGTTTCTTATGAAAAGATCAGACTGCACGACTTTCAAAGTCGTCGGAATCGCCGTGCTGTTCACACTACATGACCCGCTGTCTTGTGATCAGGAGTCTTGCAGTCGCCAGACTGGCGACAGGGGGTCACGAGCTACACAATATTTCACCAGGACAAAAAAATAAAACATCTACACCGTAGTCCTGCGTTCTGATTGACTGTAGTTGTTCAAAAATTGCTGGTGGCTGCGCCACTTGAATTGCATTCTGAAGAGTTCACACATAGCGATTGCGGACCATCGATCAAATGCAGGTTTTGGCCCAGATACAAGGTTGTAGTCGGGGAGTTTCCGAATTAGTTGGCGAGTGGAAAATTGGAACAAAAATCTAGGCATTACCTGCCTTTATCTTAAAGGGACAGTTCAGTGATTTTGAAGCGGGGTTGTATGAGTCAATTATGCACAGTTAATATGTTACCTCATGGAGATGGTGATCGGCGATGTCATTTTACGGAGTTTGGTGGAGAAGTGGAAGTAGCGTAAGTCTGAGTGGCACTGTTGCAGAGGGGACCACGGAAAAATGTATTTTTCGCCACATACGCCACAAAAACAATACACCCGTTCAGTTGTACGCTAAAGTAAGTATCTTTTTCACTGCTTCAGTTTGCCGCCAGACAGCCGTTTAAGTTTGCCCTTTTTTCAAGCGGACTTCGGCCACGTATTACTGCGCCAACTCGCTCTGAACCGAACAGCTGATTTGCGGAGTGATACGCTGATTCTCTGTACCGGTGCGGCGGCAAACTAAAGCAGTGTAAAAAAAACATCCTTTAGCATCTCTATTTTTTTTTCAGGTCACATTTAAAAGATTTGCCGTGTGTGAATAAGACGTTTTTCGGTGGTCCCCTCTGCAACAGTAGAGCTCCGACTTTCGCCTCTTCCACTTCTCCCCCAAACTCCGGAAAATGACATCGCTGATCACCATCTCCATAAGGTAACATATTAACTGTGCATAAGTAACTCATACAACCCCACTTCAAATCACTGAACTATCCCTTTAACTCTGCCTCAGGATCATCCACCTCCAAGTCACACTACTCCCTGAATGCCCTCTTTGCCTCGGCCCTCTGCATTCCCCTGGATCACCCTGGAAACCCCGTCTTTACCCCCGGGTCCTTCCTCTTGCTCCCCATTTGGTTTGCTAGCCTCAATCGTTCTTTGGTTGGTTACCCCTTACACTGTTCACTGTACACACTCTTCTTTAGTGAACTTTTTGAAAACTTGCACTCTGTGTGTTCGCTCTTGTGTTCGGCCCCGTTGACTGCAGTGCTTGAATGGTGAATCCTAACGTGCTGTGCTGCATTCCCCTAGGAGAGTAATTTGTAAAGCAGAAACGTACCTCTCTATTCAGCAAAATGACGTTTGCATGGAGAACAAATAGTTCAGAGATACAACACAAGGGTTTTTGTTTGGTTGTACTGCGTTAAGGTCGCCCAGAACACTAAAGGCATTTAGGCTCCTCACTCATCGGAGTGAAAAGAACATCGAGGTGAATTAAATCTACATGCTGGGCAGGTATATTTCCTGCTGTGGTTGAAATTGCTACATGCCTTATTTTTTTCTTTTTCACATAATTTACTCAGCATCCATTCACCATGTGTCATTACAGAGAAGTGGCCATTGTTGGACTGTCTTTATGTTACAGCCAGGCAATTATCAGAAATGTGCCATGAATCTGACAAAGCTCTGACTGACTACTCACAAACGACTATAGTTGAGCAGGAGAAAATAGCATAACATTATTATTATTTATTTGAAGCCATTTGTTTTCAGAATGGAGGAAAAGTGCAGTTTTTCTAAATCCCAGCTTGGATATGACAACTTCCTACTTTATAATGTCTGTTCCCGACGACACATACTTTTATTGATGCATAACCCCCCCACCCCCCAACAAACAGCTGCAAGCCAAAACACAGAGCAAATTACAAACACTGCCAGAAGACATATTATTCTGCCTAAATTTCCCTCAAAAATAACTTGATGGCAACTGCAACCCTTTTCTTCTTTTTTTTTAACCTTTTTTATTTACATGAGCTCTGCTGACAGCTAACCTATACAATGTAAGGCAACCGGTTCTGTGTGCGACTATATCAGACAGTAGGATGATGTCAGCAGCTATGACATTAGATTTGGGGAAGTTTACACTTCAACAAGACCAGACAACACACAGCATGAGATAGTGTCACATTCACCAAACGCATTAGTTAGTTCTAACCCCTTTCTCATATTGTACATTGTCAATAATGAATCACAAATCGAATCATGTCTTGTATGCCTTAGTATGCAGGCTGTGAAGTCAAACAGGCTTATGTTATTTTTCCATATCACAATTTAATACGAAGACACAATTTGCAATCAATATTGGTCCTGGCAATGTCGGCGCCCTAGGCGAGATTTTTGATCGTCGCCCCCCACCCCAAAGGTGTTTACAGTACATCACAAACCCCCCCCCTCCATTATTTGTCCAACACTAATCACCACTTGCAATGCAAGAAATTAAACATTGTACAACATAGTACATAGTATGCAATAATATATAATAATAAAAATATTAGTGTTATATTTATTACACAAATAAATAACCCAAGAAACTTTTCAGAACCGTAAAGAATAATTTCAAAGGCAGACCTTTGGATGATGCATGATGCATCGCGTCATGACAGCAGACAGAGGTCATCATGACGTCAGCTCGTGACTGACAGTTCAGGGGCAGTTTGCCTGTTATTGTAATCAAAAGAGTTCAGGGCTGAGCTAGAATTTGGACCCAAAAATGCAGACGACCAGACTCCATAAAAGTTTTTGAACAGATTAAATAGTCTTTCGAGGGAGAGTGGGTGAGGATTGAGGGCGGCGACGTTGAGCAGTTAGGTAGAGAAGCAGGAGAAAGGCAGCGTGAGTTTCTGCAGTGGTTTCGTGACTGAGTTCCAGGGTTAATACCTGGCACTGCCTGCCTCCGAAACAGCAAAATGATCAGAGAAGCAAAATCACTGAACAAGATCTAGGAACAGGCGTGCAGCCCAGCGAGGAACTCAGGAAGACCACGCCCACTTTATGTTGGCGGTGCCCCCCCATGCATTTGCCTATACGGCCTACGCCAAGGGCCGGCTCTGTGTGCAATACAAGAACAATGCCAAAGGTGGCCAACGTTTAGATTATGCCTTTAGCGTGATATTCACATTTGGCAGAATGAATATTTTTGATCCACGTTTGCTTTCAAACAATTCTGCCTGAAACAAGGCACAGCACTGAAATGTTTCCCTGACCCTCGAAGTTAGCTGGCTGATTAGATCTGTTAGGAACAATTGTCACTGTAGCCAGCGAAACCTGGACCTGTGCATGCGCTCTTAAAGCTTTGTTTTGTTGAGGCTGTCAAACACACAGCTGATGTAAAGTGCCTCTCAGGAAGCCTCTCACGGACTTGGTACAAATGAGCTGACGGTAGAGTTGCCAGGGCAACAAGCGCCGTGATTTCTGATTGACGAACCACAATCGCAACCCCAAACATCAGGAAGTAGCTGGTGTTTGTGAGCGCCCACAGAGGACCGCTGCTCCTCCACTAATCTGCCTACAGCTGCTGCACAATCCCGAGAATTCAAATTACATGTTGTTGGGGGTTTTTTTGGAGCAAAATGGTAATTTCTCCGGATAAATACTGTGAGCAACGCGGTGCCTTTTTTTTTTTTAGCTCGTGGATAATCGGTGAATATAGATGCATCATACAGTTTTCACACTGAAGCGCGGTCCGTCTGGAGATTTCACTGTGCGCGGTTTACAAACAGTCTGCACTTTGCTTCACTGGAGAGCGAATCAGATCCCTGTAGACAGAGGGAAAGACAAATCACGCGGGCACCGAGTTCATATTGTAGGCTGTGCTAGAGTACCTTACATGATTTTTTTTCCGGCTTTTTCCGGTAGCTTGAAGGCAAATAAAATAGGAAAAACCCAAGCTGCATTTCCTGCTGACAGTATTAGTGCTATACCCCATCCCTCAGCCCCCATACCCTCCCCACATCTCTCTCTCTCTCTCTCTCTCTCTCTGGCTGTCTGATTAATTCAATTCGCTTTGCTTTATTGGCATGAATGTCAGGTGAACAGCACTGCCAAAGCATCAAGGAGGATACAATTCAATAATAAGATGAGGGGGAAAAAAACCACTATAATTCATTGAGTAAAAGAAAATAAACAGATAAAAAAAACAAGAACAATTCCGTCCTCGCTATTCTCCTCCCTCCATCTCTCGTCCTCTCTCTGTCTCCGTTGACATCAGAGGAGCGTTGCAGCTTCACCAGCGTGCCGTGCAACAGTGTTCTCTGACTGGACATCATGCCGGTGCCCTCATCACTCCCAGTGATTGTGCACACATGCTTCACGCCACGTTCCCCGTACCCCCAGTCGAGGGGGCGTCACAGGAGGTCTGGGACCGAACTGCCTTCGTTCTCTCCCTCAGCCTGGCGGTAAAGCCCTGGACGCTGGTTGGAATCCCTGCCTTCCACTATGCATGTCTTCCTCCTCCTCTGTCTCCCTTTCTGGAGAGTCAGTGTTATTGAGTGAGCGGCCCCCCAACTCCGCCACAACACTAATGGAGGCAGAGGCCTTTATCTGGCAGGGGAACGGGATCTCATCTACCGAGCTGGCCCCTGGCTACAGTGCACACAGAGACACACATTAAGCCTCACCAATACTCTCGGAGAAAGGAAGCAGAATTCAATTTAAAAGGATCTCGCGCAAAGACAACAGGAAGGCTTGATCGGGCCTCTGTTTGTTTCTCCCGCTGCCTTGTTATGCAGCACCTTGGATATCAGAAAAAATGTTAATAAGAAAACACGATTTGCATTATAGTGGCCAGTCACCGAAAATAAGAGAATAAGTTTGTTGATGATGAGCAGAGACACAGCCCAGTGTCAGCATGTACGACACACAGCTATACGCCGCAAGTTCCATTCAAATTTAGACGTGCCAGGCTAAAATGATTGGCTCTTTAATTAATTGCATTATCATCAGCAAACACAGTGATTTTCTCCAAGCCGTGAAAGCTCCTGAGAGAAGACAGATATAATGTAGTTGAGGCCACAATCCACTCAGCCACTGCAGGATGAAATCAACAGGCTGCAAAGGGGGCTGCCACATAGTCACAGTGCCCCCTACTGGCGAACGCGGCATCGGCATCTGGGGGGAGCATTACCCTTGGTGCTACATCAGGCAGGAAAAAGGCAAGGGGAGGGCATTTGTGCGCACAGCCACGGGGCACTCACAAGAATGGCATCCCCTCAAAATATGAAAAAGGATTTTCTGCCAAGTGTTTGGCAGTGCGCGCAGTGCTCATGCATACTCGATTTCAGGGTTGCATTTGATAGAAAACAGCTTTACATGATAGTGGGATGCGAATGTGTACAACTGAGATGGAAAATATTCAGCCTCCAGCCTCCCATGTAAAGCATTCGTAGGCTGCCAGGAGGCGGCTCAGAAGTAGAGCAAGAGTGTATCCAGGCTGGCACCAAAAAAGGTTGAGAGGGTTACACATAAATGGACAGACATTGGTTTTCGCATTGCACAAGTTTTTTTTTTTTTCAGGCTGAATCTGCATATTTTGAATTTATATATTTTCTACATTCTCCTTATCTCAACTCTATCAAAAAGCTGCCTGGCAATTCCCGGATGATTATCCCGCCTCTAGCAGGATTCATACATTATTTTCTGTCTTTAAGCAGAGCAGCTCGGAGAGACTTTGCTTACAGGTCGTGTGGAGAGGAAAGCTGAGGCAGATCCATGGACACTGAATAATGGAACAACTGTTAGGAAACCGTGTGAGCATCTGTGGTGAGGTTTTTACTGGCATATCGGGACATTTTGTGATTCGCAGCTGGAAGCTGCTATTGTATAAAACATGGTAGATCTGGCAGCCTCAAACAGAAACGTGATGAGAAATCTGTGCAGGAATTCCGTGTCGATGACAGAGAATAAGCTCCCCGGTTAAATGAGTGTCTTCATGCTCTGATCTGCAGCACCGCTTGTGGATCATAACATTGATCATCACTGTCTAGAATTGTTACCTCTACACAATATTAATTGTGATAAAAGGTGAAATGATCTTTTCTACCTCTTCCTCTTTAGCCTTGTTTCTAACAGAGCAATTGTCCACATTAATACGACTACAAGCAGGCATGCCAGACACAGACCTCTTGTACTAAAGCTATAGTGTTTGTTGGGAAACAGCAGAATGGGCATATGGCTGAACTGAGCATATGTTCCCAGTATTCATGCTTGAGTCTATCTCGACAAACATGACAGACCCAGGCCAACATCCCCAGGCGAAGAGTCTGCTCCTTCCCCCTTTCAGACTGCTACTGCTAGTGTTACGAGTGTGCATTGCAATAACAGCCGTTTGCAGTGAGAACACTGGATATTAGAAATGCCAGACAAGCGTACTGCGAATTACATGAGCACAACATCTCAAATGTATGAATGCAATTTAAAAAAAAAACATTTAATTGTGCATAAATTCCATCCTACTTTAGGTTGAGTTGCTTTTGAAATCACCAGGATACATTTACTTATAGTAAAGAGAATCCTCCTATTGTGTCCTCTACTTCACTGAATTAATTTAAAATCTCACTTTTATTCTGTCTATTTATATTGATTCGAGTTTGTGCTACATGTTGTCTTATATGAAGCACTTTGTGTTGCCTCGTTGTTGAAAGGCGCAATACAAAAAAATGTGTGTGCACGTGTGTGTGTGTGTAGGTATATGCAATATGTACCTTCATATGGACTATAGTTCAAAGGTGATATGTTCTGCTCATATTCAGGTTCACACTTTTATCCGGGTGACCACTTGTAAAGGTTTACATGCTCTAATGTTCAAGAAAGGCATCAGTGTTCTCATACTGCCCATTCCGGCAGCTCCTCTTTTCACCCTCTGTCTAAAATGACTAGATTTATTTAGCCCCGCCCTCCTAATAAACCCCAGTCTGGTCTGATTGGCCAGCTGGCCCAGTCTGTTGTGATTGGCCCACCGCTTTCAAAATGTGTAGGAAATGTCACGCCCCTTCACCAGAGAAGTGGAGATTCTCAGATCACAGACGGGGGAGTCCAGCTGTGACATCAGAGTGGGAGAGAAATCTGAACCAGTAGTTCAGAGCCAGGCTGTAGGGTTTAGCCGGTCTTTTTATACAGTTTGTGGGCTGGCAGGCTCCACAGATTCACACATTCATGTGCACAAACACTGAAAAGTGATGCATAATATGTCACCTTTGAAATCAGATTCTCGTTATGTTACGTTTACTGTATACATTAGATATTTACAATCTAAATAAATAACTATAATGCGCCTCTTTTCTGTAAAGTTTAGGAAACAATGGGCTTCTCATTCTGCAGCTGTATGAAGTCTGAAATGTTCTTCACCACTAAGGTGAAGGAATTCTGACATTATCTCCCATCTGACGACCCTCCTGGTCAGGTGTTATTGTTGGACACATGCGTGTACGTCTGCACTTTGTCATGGCTTCGTCATACTTTCTGCAGTTATCTGTGGTATCTCTGTTATCTTAACACAGCTGATATGGATGAAATAATGAGTTCTTGTAGCCCCCCCCTCTCCCGCTTCCTGCTCATTTCAAAGCTTACTCTCAGTGGCGTTTTATGTAGTTTATCACAATTTTATTCACCAGGAAAAATGTATAATTCAAAAACAACATTAGAAGAAGAAGGTGTGAATGCTCATCTTTAAAAAGAGATTTCAATTTCAGATATTGATGAGTCTAACCTTATGCCTCAGGCAGTTAGTCGTCCTCCAAGGCTCAGCAGACGTAGTCAGTCTGTCTAGTCCTGGTCTGGGACCAACGGGAGGGTTTCCTGCCTGAGTCAAGGCACAGCACACTTTGATTCTACAACACACAGCAAGAATGGCAAAATCAGAGTGACATATTCCATCATTTATGTATTAAATCAGGCTGCACTAAATGAACTATGAAGGAAGCAGCGAGCAGCCCCTGTTTGCTCAGACAGGTGTGCAGTGCCTTGCAGCGTTGCACCGGGGCAATGGGATTAGGATTGTTATCATCAGTTCATGTGTTGCTGAGCTGTTGCCGATGTTGTGATGTACCTTGCGTCCTGCAATGTTTCCACTGTCGTGTGCACAATGATTGAGATGTTCACCTACTACAGTGATCTGGTGATTCAATGCAACACTTAGGATTTGGTTGTACCAAAAACTTTAAGCGGGAAACTGTTCCCGTCATGTCTACTTGCACTTGTGATAGTCGCCCATCACAACCATTATGTCATATTGCCCCTAAATTTCCCAGTCAAATGGATATTATAAAATCAAGTGCATCTTTTTTTTCTCAAGCCACTGCAAAAAATTAATTTAGGCTAACACTGCAGACAAAATATTTGTTCATGTGACTTACATTTCCTTCAAACTCCGGATAATAGACACTGGACTTGTGTCAGCGCGTTACTTATCAACTGTTTGAACGGAAACAGAGACGCTGTATCTATCATCAAAAAATCAATTGACACTTTGAATTTTCATTACACAAATATATAACTTTGGCACTTGATAATAGTTAAACATAACAATAACAATAACCTTAAACAGAACATTCATGGTAAAAGACTTGAAATTTGAAAGTCGTCTAAACTTCATAGATCTATCATTCTACTGAACTGTATGAAGTTAAACCTCAGATACCAAAATAAATGAATAAAGACAGAAAAAGATGGCTTGTCCACGCTGGCATTACTTAATAAGATTGTGTCAAGTGAATATCTCATCTTTGGTGGTGCGGTGGGGGAATTTTTCCGAATTGGAATTCATCAGTTTTTATATCCTCATACTTTATAGCCCATACTTAATCATTATCATCTTAAATCACTGAGGTTTGGGGCCTCTGTGGGGTTTTCTTTTTTTTTTTTTACAATAACTCTTTTTTTTTTAAAATAAAATAGCTGGAAACAATCTGGTGCAGTTTTTGAGTTTGGCCTTCAAAAAAAAAAAAAAAAAGGAGCGACATTTCTCTGCACATTGTGCTGCACAATGGCTTTATAGACTAGATGGCTTTCCTGACAACAGTACTTGTTCTTGTGAAAGCGACAGAGCTTCCAGCATCCAACAGATAGCTCCTCTATTCTCCTCCTCCTCCTCCCCCCTGGCTGAAAGAGGAGCTCTCCCTCCGCTCCCCGCGCTCGTTCCAGTCAGCAGGTTCACATGGACGCCGTCCAACTTCGCCGCAGTGTGCAGGGGAACAGAAGGTCTCCGCAGTAATCTGTTGCCGCTTCCTTTACAACCCGGCAATTAACTTCACCTGGTGACAAAACAAAGATCATTCTCAATGTGATCTAAATAGAGAGGGATTTTCGTTTTGTTAAAAAACACCCACACGGGCCCCCATGGGAACTCAAATGACATGTAATTGAAGTTTAATGGGTCTCAGTGGTAATAACAGGCAGCGATGAATTTTAATATTTTAAAGGACCAGTGTGTAGGATTTAAGGGAATCTGTTGGTGGAAATGGAATATTCATTATTATGTTTTCATTCGTGCATAATCGTCTGAAACTAAGAATCGTTTTGGGGAAACCAAAGCTTTTATATGTATATTGGGAGCAGTTCCTTTTCCACAGAGCCCACCATGGCGCGCCGCCATGTTTCTACAGTCAGCCGGGGCGGACAAACAGAACACTGGGTGAGGTCGAATTGTCCTTCCCATCTACCATTCCTTGACCTCAGTGGAAAACGTCATGAGGTCGAGGAAAGGTGTAAAGGAGGACAGATAGGACTTAGGAAAAGACGACAGCGCTGCTCAGAGAATCTGACTCTGACTATGACGTGCGTCTCTTCTGGGTCATATTCATGATTTTCTACTTCTTCTACTTCTGATTGAATCCTTTACGTCCGTGCATGGCGCGTCACGTTAAATATCGCTGCTGCAATGAATTGTGGGCCGTCTATATCTCCTTACTCTCACAAAGGAAGCTCCAGTGAACCCTATGCTAAAGGAGATAGGAAAGGAAGCATTGAAGCTCCTTTCCTTTGCATTTAGAGAATCCGAACAGCTCTCATCATGGCTGCTGATCAAATACTTCTGGGTCACGTCACGCTCTAGGAGACTTCCTAAGCCAATTGGCAATTTGACCTCACCCCCTGGCTCTCGAAGGGGCTTTTCCTGCTTTCACGATACCTGTTCTGGTTCACAAAGGGAGGGGTGATTGGAGGGGTATACAGTTGGTCTAATGCACTCTTTCAGAAGGCAGTATTGGGTTATTGTTGGATTGCTGTTCAGCCCTTCGCTTCACTCATCACATCAATTCCCGGTTCGCTAACATTAATTATGCAGTAAACTAAGAAGTGCATCCTTTATTCGCTGCTCGCTTTCCCCATATTTAGCTCGCCACATATTTAAAACAGTACTGGAGACCTTGTTGTAACGGGGTATTTCAGTTAGGTGATTTACTGTTGCCAACTCTTCTGAAAGCTGTGCACCGGCCCTCGTCCACAGCGCCCGTCAGGTGACGTAGCCGTCATGCCGCTGAACTGCTGTGGCTCGAATGTGTTCGTGGTGGTGTCCACACTGGAAGGGCTGCGCGGTAACGTTTTTTTTCTTTTCTTATCGGCACAAATTGTTAAAACATAAACCTCCGGTGCTACGAAATAATTCAAAAAATGTGTTTACTTCCTGCACAAACGTTGCAAATGCGTGTATTCCTGCAGCATCTGTTCTCTTGACTAATATTCATCTTGTAGTCTAAATGTCCGATAATTCCAGCGTCGTCGTGAACAGAGGGGCTCTGGTCGGCCTTCAGCATCTGTTGCAAGTGCTATTTAATTGTAAGTGCTCGCCACATGTTACTGTCTCTGTTGAATTTTTTTTTGTTTTTTCCGGCAAATGCGTCAGATGTAGCTCCCAGGCTGCTGGTACCTCCAGGGGTAGATGTCGGGATGGCTTGCATCACATTTCATAACGGCAAACACTTAGTCCTCAGATGCGAAGCCAGGTTCGTGGCGTCTACCCCATCATGCTAATTACCGTTGCGCAGCGCTGGGAACATTGCGTTTGCCTTTGATGATGGCTTTCAGTAATCGAATGCTTCATTTCATTTCATAATAATTTTTGTCTACTGTTCAGAGCAGGCGATCAAGAAAGATAGTGCAAAAAAACTGCTGCCCACAGACTGTAGGTCTCCTGCCCTTCACCTGAAGTCCCATTAACTTAACATGATATAATTATAGCCTATGTGGGGTTACAGAACTGACAGCTTTCACAATGGTTTGTTAATGAATGTCAAAAACATTAAAAAATAAATCAAATAATTGACATTTTAAAACTTATTGTCTGTTATTTAAGAAGAAAGTGGAAGCAACTTTTATTGGCGACAAAGCACTATAAGTTAACAGAACATCAATATTTTCCCAGTGCTCTCTGTTTCAAAGGGGACGTCAACATTGAAAAAATAAAAAAACATGACTGTGTTGTCCTCAAGGTGTATGAGTTGAAAATCCTGATAGGTGGGTTTCATGCATGTGCAAGCAGCGGCGTCACCTGCTGAATGGGAGCAGACTCAGAGTCACAGTTCAGCCAGACTCCATGCAAAAGCAGATGGCGCACTTAAGAGTGGAGGCAACCCAGAGAGACACAGATGAGCCGCTGCTGCAGTCTCGCTCTCAGATTCTTCTTTAGAGCAGACTGTAATTATTCAGGCAGTCAGCTGAGCTGCACGCTGTTTGTCAGCATTGCCCTGCTTTACGCACACACACACACACACACACACCTCCACACATTCACGCTGGTACATATCCACGGGCTGCACCTGTCAGCCACGGAGCGGCCCTCGCTGGAGAAGCAGGAGTTCATGTGCCTTGCTCAGGAGAAGGGTGTTTACTTCTCGAGCTGAAAAACATTTCTCCAATTTATCTGGGATTTGCGCAGGTTACAAATTTGCTTCTCTAATCTTTACAGCAGTGATACTTCTACCGCATGGGGTACATCTGCATTTTCCAGGGGGGAAATTAAGATCGTAGAGTCTGACTAATTTGCAAAAAAACAGAAATAAGTATTTGATTAGAAAAATAAATCTGGATATTGAGTCGGCCAACACCTGAAGACCATGTGCTGCGATTGAGAGTGGGTGAAAAGTAGCTAATTAGTAAGCACTAAAAGTCTAAAGAGCTGGCTGAAAGTAATGTATGAAGGGTTGAAGTAAATTGTTACAAGTATGAGTAGGAACAGTTCAAATGAATCAGTGTAATAGATGGACGGAGAAGTTTGATAAAATAATTGGGGGAACACGTGTAAAGCTGATCAGCAATTAAAGGGGACATATTATGCCCAAAACACATTTACAGTATTCGTGCACATAAATGTGTGTATCTGTGGAACCTGCCGACCCACAAACTGTGAGAGAAGACCACTCCGTGGTTTTTGTGAGCTGGCTAAACCCTACAGCCTGGCTTTCAAACAACTGGTTCAAATTTCTCTCCCACTCTGATGTCACGGTTGGACTCTTTGTGGTAACCACACCTGCATCCTGAGAATCTACACTTTTCTGGTGAAGGGATGTGGCATTTCCTACACATTTTGAAATTGCTCGACAAATGACAACAAACTGGGCCAGCTGGCCAATCAGAGCAGACTGGTGTTTACCGGGAGGCGGGGCTAAAAGAAATCCAGGCGTTTTAGACAGAGGGGGGAAAGAGGAGCTGCAGGAACGAGCAGAACGAGAACACTGATGCCTTTTCTGAACATTAGAGCGTTTGAACCTTTTTAAGTGGTAACCCAAATTAAAAGTATGAACCTGAATATGAGCCTAGTATGTCACCTTTAAATAAGCAATTTAAATAGCTAACAAGTAGCCCATTAAAACCAACCATGAACAAGCTGAATGTAATGGGTAAAAGTTTGAAATAGTTGAAAACTGAAACAATGTGAAAATGGCCACGGGCAGCGCCAGGACGTCATGCATGAAGAAGCTAAAAACCCTAAAAACCATCTTTAACAATTACTTAAAGGAGCAGTAAGCGACTCTGAAGCAAAACACGTTCTGTAAAAATCAGCAAATATTTCCTCACTGTCCGCTATTTGTCGGTTCTGTGCACACCGGAAAAAAATCTGGTTTTTTTGGCCCAGCCCAGGCTCTGTAAATCGAGAAACAAAACAAATGGTGCAGGCTGCACCAACATCACTGGTGCATTGCAGTTCGTAAACATCACTCGTCGACACCTTAAGAGACGTGCTAGCCGGTGGCGCTGCTAGTCGAGGTTTTGGCCTAGTGGTTTGGGCGTCGGTCTCCCATACCCGCGGTCCCGGGTTGGCAGCCTGGCCGGACCAGGAAAGTCACAACAATAACAAAAGAGAGAGACAAACTCTCTCCAAAATCGCTTACTGCCCCTTTAAATAAAAAAATAAGAAAAATACTGATTTAGCCATTTATATGATCCACCAAACAAAAGCTAAGACTGAAAAGCTTTTTCAGCCTTAGCTCATTTTGTAAATTGGAAAATATATATATATATATATATATATATATATATATGTATATATTATAGAACAAAGTGTCTCTGTGGCACCCAATCTGTTAGCGCATTTGGCTGTTTTGATGGAAATTCTCAGTTGGGGATAGATAAAAAATAAATCTATCCATATATCTAACAGTATTAACAAATCCCCTTGGAAATTTTAAAACTTTATTATCGAGTGTTATTTAATGATTATTGTAACTGTTTGTAATTCCTTGTTGTACGATCGTGTTGTTGATTGTTGTATTATCAATGTTTCTTGTTCTCAGGTCTCTCTTGAAAAAGAGTCTGATTAAAGGAGGAGAAGATTAAATCAAAATTAAATCAAAAAAACATTAAAAGAAACACATTTGGAAAACGACAAACAAAATGACTTAAGCGCTGAAGTGGAAGGTGCGGATTAAGTCATTAACATATTGGTCCTGCTGCCTTCATAAGGCTGCACGGATACAATGGCCTGAGGGAGAGTCTTCCTACGGCTCTCAGGCTCCGCCCCCTGTGAGGGTGGAGGGGGCTCGGGAGACCTCCAGTGGAGGAGACGCACATCATTAATCATCACTGATGTTTTGACTGTGTGTGTGTGTGTGTGTGTGTGTGTGTGTGTGTGTTGGGGTGGCAGAGATGCTTGTAACAAACTCCTGTTCTGAAATATAAATGATTTTGTGGACTTCTTGAAACTACTTTCTGTTTGGATGTAATTGTTTTGTTTTTTTAAATTTGCCAGTTGTCTGGACTTCAGGTTTCTGTCTCTGTCAGGTTTCTTTCCTCTGTGATTGTCTGGCCCACTATGTGTTTCACCTGTGGTCAATCATCCCTGCCTCCCTTGTGCGTCTCGTCTCCGTACTCCTCAGTCTTTTTTTTTCCCTCAGTCATCTTTGCAGAGTCGTATGTTCGTTCCTGTTCAATTCTGCTCATCCCTTTTTTTTTCTTCTTCGTGCCAGTGCGTTCCCGTTCTGTTTTGGCTCTGTGCACTTCGCAGTCTTGTTCTGTTTAGTTAACGTTTCTGATTATTTTGACCCCTGAGTTTGGACCATTTTAGTTTGAATTCCTACGAGCCTGGCATCTGAGACAGCATTTCTTATTTAAATCTTCACTTCTCCTTCCTGCCTGTGTTTTGGTCCTGATTTCTATAATCCTCACAACAGTATAAAGCAGCAGTGACGAACGAACAGCTATTGTCAGAATCATATCACTCGATAAATCAATGCAGACTACTTTAACCATGTTAAAGTTATATATATATATATATATATATATATATATATATATATATATATATATATATATATATATATATATATAAAACTTTTAGTTATATATATATAACTTTAACGTTATATATATATATTAACTCTTGATCTAAAAGCACCAGGAGTGTTTGATTGAATATACCTATTTTAAGCATTATTCTACGCTTTTGCCATAAACCCACAAGGTTGTAAATAACTCGCTGAAACACTGTGTGCAGTGGGTTTTTATGAAAGTCCTCCCTCTCTCCGTACAGTAACCCACATCTATCACACATCTCTCTGGCTATCATTCATAATGCATTAGGCCAGATTAAAAGAAAAGAAAAAGCCCAGTATAGAGCTACACGGTTTAAGTTCACTGATCTGAAGGAGGCATTTTGTGTGTGTGTGCGCCCACTGGTGTGTGCATGTGGGTTAAGAGTGTACTTGTACTTAAATCTTTTTTGAGGACCATTTTGGGCACAGACCTTACGGAGTGAGGACACTGGGAAAGTAATGTCCTCACTTTTTCAAATGGCTGTTTGAGGTCTAAGACTTGATTTTAGTGTAAGGGTTAGAATTGGGTTTAGGTCAGTGTTAGGCATTTAGTTCAATAAAATTGTATTTGTGTGGCGCCAAATCACGACATGCATTGTCTCAAGGCACTTTACAAAGTAAGTTTAATATGAGCAAGTGAAGTTATTCACAAAAAGCCTCGGCATAATGTCCATGGTCATTGTGGAGAAGCTTAACCTCCCCCAGCCTCCAAATAACACCACCTAGGACTAACAGTTAGATTAAAAAAGCAATGGATAAACAGTTGAAATAGGTAGCTAAGTTTTGCATGGGCAGTAAGAGTAGTTGACTAAAAGTATATGCATAAATGGTTAAAATAGGGATTTGGCTTCTGCAACAAACTGACCTGGACTTTTCAGTTTAATAGTATGAAGAAAAAAAAATGCTGCAACAATATTCACTTCTTTTATTAAATGAAAAAAAATCAAAAGCATTAAATGAGTGACGGGTACCATTGAAGGGGGTCTCGTATATCTGCATCGCTCTGCACTGCCCAGAACTTCCTGTGCGTTAACGCGAGACCAGGAACACTTGAATATTTTACCGTGGCAGACAGCGTGCCAAGGAATTTCAAAAGGCCTTTGTTAAAAAAAACCCACATTTCATTCTATATTCCCACCGAGCTCCTGCCGGGCAGAACCACCTTATGTGCGGTGAACTCAATTAAACTCTGCCGCTGACCCATTTCCCTAGCAATGAGCTCAGGGAAGTATATGACAAATGGAAGTTCGCGCCTGCATGTGCCCAGAGGATTGTGGCTTCAAGGAGCGCCGAGATCAAAACTCTGAGGTAAGCATAATCACATGCAAATGACTGAGATCGCAGCGAGCTCAATGAGACGGGAGGGGGGGAACATAGTTCCAGTAACACCCCTTTGTTATGCTCCAATATACTACAGTGGCTTCAGTCATATCGCTACTTAAATCTGGTTGAATCAAACACTCGCCGTGCATAATGACTGCAAAGACAACACCCGGCATCGCAGGCTTCAAAGATCATCTTTTCGCAGATGAAGTGGTAACGAGTTTAAGGACACGAGTCCATTAAAAGCCATTTTCTTCCAACAGTCGGAGAGAAAGCTCACGGGGGCCGTGGGGTCCAGTTCTGCTCCCTATCAGCTCCGGTGTGGAAAAAAACAAGAGTGCCGGAAATCCCCGCAAGCATTATCAGCGCTCCTTAACTATTCTAAACTGACATCAATTGCTTTGCCGGCTTGATCCCAGCGGACCTTGTTAGCTCCATTTAATGGCAAAATGTGCCAACTTCTAAGTCCTGCTCTGGCACTGGGGGCCCCGAGTCCTGGCTTACACTGTTGTATTAGGTGGTGAATGTAAAAAAATAATTTAAGAAAAGTTATCACGCTAATTACTGAAGGGACACAGGTCTGGGAAGGCTAAACACTTGTTAGCGCATCGGGGCCAGTTTGTCACAAAAAGACATATTCATACGGCTACTGCACTGTGAAATACCACTGGCATATTGCATCATCTGAGCATATCCATGATTATTGCTGTGGATTCTTTATTTTATTTTATATTAAATGGCCTCTGACCCCCAACCTCTTGATCATCGGACTGTATTTTGCTCAAGGGATTGAAGCAGCTTTCCCCAAATTGGGTTATAATTTCTTAAATCATGGATAATGTTACTACATTTAACTCGTTCAAAGTTGACAAAAAAACATCATTTTTTTGTTGATTATACATACAGTATATGAACACAGAGTTATGGACAATATATTCAATGTCTGTGAATACGTTCATCTGAATATTACACACTGTAGCTTTAAGAAAACAAAAGGTTTGATCCGACAGCCACCGTCTGTGAGGAAATATTTGCAGATTTTTACAAAACATGTATTGCCTTACAATCGTTTTACTGCCCCTTTAACACATGCTTCTGATGTGTTCTCGAGCAAACCACGTGACCACTAGTCGCTCCGCTGTCTGTGATGGGCAGGCTCCTGGTCTTAGTATAATTATAGAATATCGCAGGGCACAGAGGAATTGTCTAGAAGCAAATAATGGCCATAAAGATTTGAATCTTAACAGCCACTGGAAATGTAATTGTAAACTGTAGTCACCAGTGAATACTTCAGACTCAATAACTTGGGTTTCCCAGATGTTCCGCCCTAAGTTCCATGTCATGAATTTTAGTGTCTGGATTTTGCCAAGACAATTTGAGAAAGCTCATTGACTTTGAACAATTTACATGCTGTTTAGTTTAGTTTTTTTTCAACTATTGTTGCGCGGAATCAATCAGAATTTGTGCAAACCAAACGTGTATGTGCCCTGGAGATTGACCACTGAACATTCAGACCACATGAATCCCACTCGGAAGTGGGTTTTTGAAAGTAAAACATTCCAGTGTCACACACAATATTCGGCTGTACTTCCACGTCAATAATTCAAAAGTGATTATATCTTCAGTTTGAGGTATTCAGCAGCTCATGAGATCCAAATCTTTATGGCGTTAGTTTCCTGCCCGTAAGGAATATAGAAACACATGTTCACCGTGGTTTGGGACTCGATGGTGACTGCACGGGTGAAAGGAGCAATGACGGTTTTATTTATGACATTCTCCGTCTGATGAGACCTGTGGGGAGTCGGTGTGACGCAGGCAAACATGTCGATCACGGCTCATTTTAAATGAGACCCGCTAACCGTTACCGGGGCAACAGGCGTGTATACGTCTGTTTCTGTGCATTTTAGGATTATTTGTGTGGCTCTGAGGTTTAGTGTTCAGTGGTGTAGTGTGTCTGCAGTCTGCTAAATAGGTGAGAGTGGTCCCCTCGGGTCTGTGACAGTGCCCCCCCCCCCCCCCCCCCCCATAATCACGTCGGTATAGCACTGGGACATTTAGCTCACCATCTGTCTATCTGACACTCTTAACCTGTCTCATCTGTCGTAGAAACAGATGCAATCGGGCTATTCCGACCAAAATCGAAACTCATTTTTTCATTTGATGATTAAGTGATAAGACCTCTATAAACACGCCTTACGGATACACACTCAGCCAGTCATTTGAACACCGGCCGTCTTGTGATAAAGGAAAACGAAACACTGCCTGACGTTGAGGTGCACAACTGATGACGTGTCGTAATAGTGGCTACATCTGCAAAACCGACGACAGTGAGGCAGCCGGAGCGCTGGTTCTTCAGGATCTGCAAGTCCTAAACCCCTAAAGAGCTAAACCCACTCCCCTCCCCTTAACCCTGACCTGGGTTGAATCTGGAGTCCTGACGCATCGTAAGCTGCACTCCGGTACTCACCGACGTGCTGAATCCTGCAGGACTGCGGCACCGGTCCCTGAACTTCTGTGTCATCGCCAAGAACCAGCGCACGCCGGACGGTGGAGTGCTGACCTCGAGGATGGTGACATCACGTCCAAGTGAATGGATCTCGACCGGTTGTTTGAACAAAGCAAAGCTAAATCAGATTATGCAGCACACCATCCATTCTTCCATCCGTTGAGGGGCTAAATAGTCAACGCTCATTATTCTACGTGGACAGAGTCAACACGGCGGCACCGCCGGATGTAGCTGCGGGCCGGGTGTTCAACAGACGGACATCAATCTGCATTATATCACTTTTCATTGCTCACTGCAGCGCGATCGGTGGATTCTGAGCTCTGATAATATCTATCTCCCGTAATGTCCTCGTACCTCATGCCTTCCTCTGTTGTGAACTTGTGGCTCTTTCAGGTTCTCTCTCCCTCTCGCTGTCGTCTTTCGTTGACATTGTCCGTCTCATCCGTCACACACTGTTGATTCTTTGAATCAGTCATATTTATGATGATTTTACAAAGCTTTAATCATATGTAAAGGTTTTACTGAGCTTGCTCTCGCGTCCTGACCTTCATCCTTCTTCTTTTTAAAGCTCCTTATGTTCGTATACTTTCCATCTTCTCTGCCTACCGTCACATGCCAACAGTGACAAGTTACCAGTGCTCACACTCTCTCACACACACACACACACACACACACACACACACACACACACACACACACACACGCACACACGCACACACGCACACACGCACACACACACACACACACACACACACACACACACACACACACACACACACACACACACACACACACACGCACAAACAAGGCTTTAATGCATGACTGGAAAGACAGATGAATAGATCCTGAGCTCTTTTCTTAACAATCCACTTTCCAAAAAAAACTAAATAGTAATTATAACATAGGGGTCTTATTTTGTTTGAAAGTGATGAAATATGATGCAGATGAGGAGATGACTTAGGTCACAGAAACCAGTTATCAGCGCACTGGGTTTGTTTTGAACTGCAGATTATCTTGTGAAAAGCACTGACGATTGTCAATAATTACATCATTATATTGTATTATGAATTATTAGTAGATTTCGAGACACATTGTCATGTATAATGTAAGTTAGCGGAAGAATGATTTGGCTCATTGTGAAGCTTCGCAGTTACTCTATTTGTCGCTCGTTTCTGCAATGCAAGTCAGACTCTTGCTAATTTCAATTTCCTCTATCACACACACACACACACACACACACACACACACACACACACACACACACACACACACACACACACACACACACACACACACACACACACACACACACACACACACACACACACACACACACACACACGTTTACATGTGACTCTTTGTTACAGCGCTGTCTGTTAACATGGCAGCAAACCGACAACAGTAGGTGGATCACGTTGTCCTTTAGAGTTTTGCGCAGAGCATAGCAGCGCTTTTCAATTATTATCAGCAATAATTGATAATAATTAAAATGCGTGCAGCATTTCTTAGAGTCGGTAGACACGACAAAGTGGAAGCTGTTGTCTGTGTCGTACTTTCTGTGTCGTTTGCCTGGAGGCAGCGTGTCCATGCACCAGTTTTAACTCCATCCATATTGAAGATTTGTAGAGAAAAAGTCTAGTTTCTCTTTCAAGCCCTCGTTCACAGCGGTGCTTTTTGAGCCAAAGGCTACGATATTCACAGTGGCGGCGGCGAATGCTCACGTCAAGGAATGTTTCATCGTGTATGAGCATGCCGACATTTGTTAACTAGCCCCAGTAACAATGTACAGTTCACAAGCCGGGACTAAAAGTTCAGCCTGCAGGGGGCGACACACGTGAGCGCCTACAGGCCCAATTTCATGGCAATCCATCAATAGTTGTTGAGACCTTTCCACCCGGAGCAATTAATGCCAACCTCAAGGTGGCACAGGGGAAAAAAAGAGGATGCATCAGCTCAGCATCTGTATGGAAATTCCAGCGCGATCCATCAAATGGTGCAACTCCAGCCGGACAACCTTCACACCGAAGCACCCGCACCGTGACCTCAGCAAGCCGGGCACAGTTCATTCAGCACTTTTTTTTAACGCAGTGGTTTTTCCGTTGCTCATTTGAGGTCGAACGTATTCGAGTACTTTGTGTACCACTGATCTCTGACTACAGTGTGGTCTCTAAGTGCGGCGGCGTTGGCTTCCTGACCACTGTGGGAGCCCCTGGGAAAGTGTGTGAGAGTGCGCGTCTGTGTGTGCGCACGCATTAGGGCAGGGTCATTGGGGAGTAATAGGATCGCTCGACCCCGCTCCCCCTCTCTCGACACCCCGGCAAAGACAGGCGCCCTAAATCATCCTCACGTCGCCGAGCAAGATGGAGGACCTGGCACCGCCTCTCCCCGCCCTCCATCCCCGCCGCAGCCACAACCGCTCGCCCCGCCGCGGTACAGACACCGGCTCGCAGTCGTGGTTCCCCCTTCGAAACCTCCGGGACGGCCGGAATAATATATCTGCTCAGCATTCTGTACATATTACCCCGGGAGAACGTGCTGGACTTCACGGCAGCTGTGCCACAGTCACTGTTCACAAGCCCCGCTTCGATTTCTCGACTCCCGCTCTCTTTTTCATCGTACGACTCTTGAAAAAGGGAAGCGGCGGGCGAGACGCAGGAGCCTACTCTGCTGATGTTATTCATTATTCACGTTCCGTTCTCTTTCAGCTCCAGGGTCACTTGCGCCCATGGCCACACATACAGTATCACCTTTTAGCAGGTACGAGTTTTAAACTTTGAGACGAGGATTTGTGTTGAAAGCTAACTTTTTATTCGGCACATTAAGATAGTCTAACAGAATTCATAAAAAAAATCCCACAGACCTGAGCCAGTAATAATATATTGATGGATACTCTTGTGCCACGATGAATGAAATAGAAATGGATTTCCCTTTTCTGTTATTTTTCCAGCAATAAAAAAAAAAGTGGTATGTCATAAGACCGGCACATTTTGTTTAGAGGTTTTTATGATGTATTTTATATGCATTTTATTGTTTCTGTTCTTTTTTATGCATTTATACTTCTGAATCTTTTTTATTTTCTACGCGCTGTTCTTTATCCGTTTTTATGTAAAGCACTTTGAATTGCCTCTGTGTATAAAATATGTTACATAAATAAACTTGCCTTGCCTTTTATAGCAGGATCCCAAACAGAAGGGTAGAGCAGTACAGTCACAGCCCAGAGCACCTAATGCAGACCATGAAAATAATGGTCAGGTTCGTGTGTGTGTGTGTGTGTGTGTGTGTGTGTTTTGACCCCAGATGAGGACAGAAGGTCCCCGGATGCCGAGATTTACCAAGAACAAGACGACAATAACTTGCCATAGGACGCTTCAGAAAACGGAGCCTGCTCACTGTCCATATCCTTCCCAAAACAGATTCATATAATGTGAGCAGGTGAAAAGAAAAGCTGGGCCCAGGGCCAGAGGAGGGGACAAAGCACTATTTCAGCCAATCAGCAACAGGGGGCGCTGAAGCTCGTGGTTTGCAGTTGGGTACAAATCAGTTTCGACAAAATCGCTTACTCCACCTCAAGCAATGCACCAATGTGATGTTGTTTTACATCAATATCAATGGGGGGAAAAATACAGTAGACACGACAAAGCGAAAGCTGCTTTCAGTGTCGTATTTTCAGTGCAGGCATGCTACTGTTTCATAGTGCGAATCATAAAGGTCAACAAATCAACAACATGAAAAGACATAGAAAATACTATGTCCCGCCAACGATGAAATGACACGATATACACGACCAGCTGTGATATTTAAAAGCTGCGTCAGAAAGCAATGGCGATAATAATATGTGGAACTGTGGTTGTTGGATAAACCAGAGAAACCACCGGGCATCATATTGAAATATTTGACGTCGTACTGACAAATATTTTCCATGAATCATGTATGAAAACAAAAGTGCACGGGGCCCAGACTACTTCCTTGAGGAACACAACATCACCTAATTAATCCAGTACTGTTTGATTGAAGCCAGTCAAGCACTACACAAGAGACCCCTACTCATATCAAGTCCACGGGTTAAAATTACATAATTAGCTGTAAAATATGGAGCTGTAGCTCAAATCTAAAAAAGAGAGAGGAAGTGTAGATTCAAAATATAACATTGAAAAGTTAATGAAAACCTACAATGTATGAAACCTGCCCCCAAAAACTGTCTGTCTGTCTTTAACAGTTGAATGATTTAATACTTTAGACCGTATAAGAGTCAAACGAAGGAGGAGAGCAGCCCAACAGGCAACCTGGTTCAGTTAGAAGTGGCAAAAAATACAGGCAACGGGCCAAAATCCAGGACGTAAGGCAAAACACTAGGAACCAGACTATGAAGTTAGTGTTCTGGCAAACAACAGGTTCAACATAGGGCTATGAATACAGTGGAACTAAGAAACATAAAACACAGGAAGTAAAATCACCACTGATTTGACAATGGGTGGATTCGGATTGTCCTTCCTATCTACTATTCCTTGACCTCAGTGGAAAACGTCATGAGGTCAAGGAAGGTGTTGAGGAGGACTGATAGGAAAAGCAGACTCCACGTTCACTATACGACGTCATCACGCGACGGCGGATGTCGTCGACGTGCGTCTGTCGTGGCGAAACTACAAATTTCCGAAGATGAACTACAAAAAACGCAGCGGCTCCATCGGCATGTTTCAGTGTGTTTTACCACCGCGTGACATCAGATGTTATGATTCATATGTAACAGTAACTTACATGATGACGCGCGTCTCTTCTGGGTCATATTCATATTCCTCTCTTCTGATTGAATCCTTTACGTCCGTGCACGGTGCGTCACGTAAAATATCGCTGCCGCAATGAATTGTGGGCCATCTATATCTCCTTACTCTCACCTAGGAAGCTCCAGTGAGCCCTATGCTAAAGGAGATATGAAAGGAAGCATCGAAGCTCCTTTCCTTTGCATTTAGAGAATCCAAACACCAAACACTTCCGTGTTAGATTTAGGAAACTTCCTAAGCACAATTTGACAATTCGACCTCTCCCCAGGCGTTTCAGACAGAGGGTGAAAAGAGGAGCTGCAGGAGAACACTGATGCCTTCTCTGAACATCAGGGCGTGTGAGCCGGATTCAAAGTGTGAACCTGAATGTGAGCACAATGTCACCTTTAAGCACAGGCCTATAAATACTTTGTCATTGTCAGATCAACAATGTCAAATCTTATCGACGTTAGATAATTGATAAGTCTGAGAGAGTAACTTGATCCCGCAGATGTTTGTCGGTATTTCATTTCAACATCACCGGCGTAGCGGCACATTCAGTCTTTCATCCTTATGGGACACGTGAGAGTTTGTCATGTGCAATAAGAATTATAGGCCCATGATTGTGATTCCATTTCCTCTGTCGGCCTCCGTCCCTCGCTCTCCTGGCGTCATTTTTTGCAACAGCTGCGTGCCCCGTGTGTCTCAGGATCCAAATCACCATGACGACCAGAAGCAGATGAGACTTTCCTTGGTTTTTTTTTTCTGTCATTGAATCTCAGTCACGAACTCACTGCTGTACAACATCCATTCGCGGGAGTAATCTAGAAAGAGATAAGACAACTTGTACAGTGCCTTGCTCTGAGAAACAGTCCACACTGCGACCTATCGAGCTGCAGATTCCTCGTTTGGTCTTATCACGTTTTGTCTCGGGGGGGTTATGGTCAATGAGCACACAGGAGAAATACTTTGAACGTTTCAAATGATAAGTCAGAGCTGGGCAATGTGGAGCGAAGGGGCAGTGATGAACCTGGCGTGATGTACAAGATCCCACAGTTAAGGGGGCAAAAAAAAAAAAAAAAAAGTTACGCAGCTGTCAATCCATCAAGATTGTTGTCTGCCTCTTTCCTCTGGCAGCGGCGCTCAGGCAGCAGCACAGCCCCTGATGGGACGGGGAAATCAAACCATTAACAGAATTTAGTGGGGGGGGGGGGGGTCAGGAGAATAATAGTTTTTAATAAGGCATCCCAAAAACAACAACGACAACAGATACAGATAATGTGCAAGCAGGAGAAGTCTTGGACACACAGACCAAGTGCCAGAGGTGTGTCTGCCTGAAAAACAAACACGCCTTTTGTGTCTTATATGGAATGAACCTTGTGGAGATTTCGTATTTGTCCTCATTCAACATTAAGAGGTCTTCAACGTTTACAATGTTACATTTAGTCGAAATGGAATGATGTCAGACAATAAGACGCAGGACAGACAACGATGGCTGATAATCTGCAGACCATTTTCTTTTACTTTTAAGTGTATTTCAAAAGTTTTCAAAAGTGCCCATCCGAATTTCCTCAAAGGGAATATTGATATTGAAAAGATATTCCAATTACTGTCACACGCACGACATTAAAAGCACAGAGGCTGGGACGCTGCGGAGGCCTTTTTTAGTACCGTAGAAGTACTGTAGTTTGTGTTTAATGAAAATCACCACACACAAAGTCAAACGCTGATCATTTCATTGGCTACACGTCCGAGTCAGACTTTTTTCTTTTCCCCCAAAAGGCGCCTGAGCAGCCCTAGGCTGCAATTATGGGCTCTTTTTAAAGTGATGAAACATTACAAAAAGTGTGCCTCTTGTAACTTCTCGTCTTTGACTGTATATCACATGGACATACTGTACATCACTGACAATGTATCGACCACTGTTCAATCTGATCACTGTCCTCAAGGAAGGGGCGCTTGTGTGTGATCAGAATAATGGTTGTGAAGTAATGTGCAAAAAGGGAATACGAGAAGCACTGAGCTTCTTGCACTAATTGTAATGTAATAAATACAATTTAAATAAATAAAAAGTATCAAGTAAACATATTTTAGCTATTAAATTATAATTAAATGATTTAACTTGCAGGAGACAAACAATGACTGCAATCAACACACGACCACTATTCAAAATGTCCATTATTTTTTATTTTATTTTATTATCATTATGAGAGAAATGTGACTTTACATTGTTTATCACCCCAGAGGGCGAGGATAAAACATAAATAAAACATTCTTACAAAATGTTGCATTAAATCACAAATGGAACAATTAATTTTTTTTTTTACATTTGATTGTTTTATACAGAAATCATATTTACACATTTGCCCTTTTTTTCTCTCTCTCTCTCTTTTTTTTTTTTTTTTACAATGTTGAGAATAGAACAGTTGTGTACCATTTCTTTTTTTTTATAGTACAAACATTTCCTTCGTTTCAAAGCCGAGGTATAAAAGCTCTCCTCTCAATCTCTCTCTCTCCTGAGAAGATGCTCGTTTCTACTCTAGTGCATTTTATTGTGAAGATTTAAGGCTACGCAGGGTTCACCTGATGGACACACTCATCTCACCGACAGGCCTATCATCATCGGGGAAAGGAGCTCGTTTCCCTGACTCGCGTCTGCTGATTGTCCCTTACAGAGAGAGAGGTTTTGCGGTTCTGCCCGGTCGCTCCCTCCGACCGTTAGACCGTCTTTTTTCTTCTCCCCCTCCCCTCCACATTAAAGCTGCTGCGGACGGGCTCCACTGAGTAGCCAATTACAATCTCTGACAACTTATTTGTTTCTGCAGTCAATTATGAATGCCGTGGGGGAAAATGTCAGTGTGAGAGCCCACGCTCATCACATTATCTCTGTATGGCAATGACCCGCTGAGAAGAATGTCAATTTTGCATAGTAGGGAGAATATATATATAGATAGATATATATCTATCTATATATATATATATATATAAAAATGGAAAAGCCCACATACTTTTAAGCTGTTCTTTTGTTTGGATTTCCTTTAGTCATAGGGGCAGTGCTCCCTAGTGGTCAAATGACGACTAAAGCGACAAGAGGAAAACAAAAGAAGCCCCTTCCCCTCTTTCTCTGACAGGATTACACCAAAGCCATAAACAAAAGACATGAAGCAACTAATTGGCCGGAGCTGTAAGTCTCTCGGAAGACACACTATAATAAACCAGCCCGGACATGAAAGTGAATCTTCAAAGTGGACAGCGAAGTTAACAAGCGAGCACTTAGACCGTTTTAGACACAAAGAGGCAGCACAGAAGCAGATCGGTGACGCTGCTCCGTGGTTCACTGGAGAAACAGGTCGATCGTGTTCCGGATTTATTTCCTACCTGTCCAGCAGGTAGTGGTGTGGCCCCACTGTGGGCTTAGTGGGGCTGAAACCTAGGCGGGTTACCTAAGTAACATCACTTTAAAGCTACAAGCCCCTGTTTACATTACCTAACAAAATGGAACCGCAGCATCCTTGGTGCACTTGAGCAATTTCTCTCGCTTTGGATCAAGTGTTGCGTTTCGTGAGCGTCAGCGCCCATCCATTACCAAATTCCACAGTACGCAAACATTTCCTTTGCTGATCTTTCATACCTTTTAAAAAAAATAAAAAAATCCATCAACTTACTAGGACCAAAGTGCTTAACAACACCGATGTGTGTTGATTCATTTGAAATGATCAGAGACTCAGATTGTAGGTTTAGTCTTCAGACAGAAAGAGGTAACATCACAGGCGTTACGCGTTGTTGTTTTTTTTAGATAAATGTCCTTTCTCATTTTCCCAAACCTGCTGATCTGTCAAATGAACAGCATCCATTTCCCAAAACTACCAGACGTGTGCGCCTGTAGGTGAACGAGGGGAGGTTGAAAGAGAAAGTCGAACTAGTTAACACACAGAAGCCATCAGTATGCGACCTGCATGAGTCACATGCAATTAAAAAACATGAAGGGGAAGCCTGCTTCGCCTGCGCTCGGATGAAAGATGAGGGCTGCATAAAAAGCCCATTGACAGGCAGATAAAGCGGGGATCAAGCTAATATCCATCCAAGGCTCTTAAACACGCTTGAAGACATGAATTGAGCCATGAGACAAAGGTAGATATGCTCCGTACTGTTGAGCCTGGAAAAACAAGACGGCCAACGTCTGAAGAGTGTTCCCTCCAGAATGAAGACATCTGCGATTCAAATAAATTACAACCTCGCCAGGGAACATGATTGACGGCACGGAGTCATCGTTGAGCATTACTGAGGTTGTCGTGCCGTCCCCTGTTCCGCTTCCAAACTGGAGACAAAGTTAAAGTCGGTAATCTCATCCGCCTTTCAAATTGTGAGTAAAAGGACCGCCAGGCTCCAATCCTCTCTCGGTGTGGATTTATGCAGAAGCATTGTGGAACGAAACACTGGAAACATTAAGAAATGTTGCTAGGACACGACGTTTTGGCAGATGAGGCCTCAGTCCTCTATAATCAATGAAGGTGATTAGGAGTGAGGCGTTTGCAGTTGCATTCGGAATGCGTCCGTGTTTGTGTGCGGTTAAAGCCACGTGATTCTGTGTATTGTGGATGTTGGACGGACTGATGAAGATGGGGGGCTGGTTGTACGCAGGAAGGCAGTTAGGACAATTACATACTTGGGTGGCGCTTGTGAGGCAGCTTGCTGTGAAATGTTTTCATTGAGATACGGAGCTGTCACAAAAGCATATTTTTCTTCGAAATGAAGAAATGAAAAAGACTTCTTTGGAAAAAGGAAACAATATCTGAATGTGCGCAGCTAATCCACAGTCCCTGTTTTAAAGCACTGCGAGTGCACGTATGCCGGCTCGCACGCGATAACAGAACCCCCCCTCAAACATATTCTACTTTACAAAAACTGAAAAAAGTGGTGTTTGATTTAACTTGCATGTAATCTTTAACTGCTCTGTGTTATGATGGGGGAAATAAAAATAAAAAGAGTCTTTTTTAATGTCATTTCAAAGGTGCCACAAAAACCTGGCAGCACACTGCAGCTATGTGTGTTACTACTAAGCAATAACACATTCCTCTGGCATGATGATGAGGATGATGATGATGATGATGAGGATGGTGAGGAGCACTCTTCCCTCAGCAGAAGAAGATCTCTCCGTCCAGAGGGGGCTCGGGGTGGTGCTGGGGATCTGGAAGGAGGGAGAAGAGAGGAGTCAGTGTCATCGCCACGAGACGTTACAACTCTTCCCGCGAGAGGGTTTCGATTGAGGATCTGTCGCAGCGTTCACTCTCCGGGGTAAGGTTAGTGAGCGGCTTCAACCTGCGCGGTATCGATCGAATCCCTTAGCGCCCGGCTCGCCGTGCCGTCAGCGGGCTCCATTAAAGAATTGACAAAGGCCGCCTCAGCGAGCAGCTCACTGTGCCGTCGTCACTGCTCATATGAGAAATGTATTTGTACCTTCTTATGTATCTACGCTTTACTCTAAAATTGATCCCTGTGATGGGAATCACAAAGGAAAGGAACCAGCTGCTCACATCTGGTAATAAAAACAAAACAACGTCTAAATAAATACTTGTTGGTGAAACTGCTGCAGAAACACCAGTTAAATAAACAATATATTTTAGCGCGGTGATGAACAATACGTAATACAATCACGAATATGTGATGCTCATAAGAAAGCAACTGACAGGCTGGCGTCTGCTGCCAAAGCAGATAAAAGAGGTCCGTTTCAAATATTTAATAAGTGTGTAGACATTTTTTTCTGAGTTTTTATTTCCAATTACCATCACAACTTCTCCTCATGTCATTCTGGGCTGCAGTCATTGAATCGGAGTGGAAAAAAGCATCAAAACTATGCAGCTGCATCTTTTCGTTGGACTAAACTCTCTTTTCAAACCAGAGTGGAAACGTGGAAAGTAGAGCTGCAACAGTTAATCGATTAATCCATTAGTAATAGATTACTACATTAACCGCCAACTATTTTGATAATCGATCAATCGGTTCAAGTAGTTTTTATGAAAAATTCTCTGATTTCAGCTTCTTTAATGTGAATATTTTCTGATTTCTTTTCTCCTCTGTGAGAGTAAACTAGATATGTTTGGGGTGTGGACGAAACAAAAGCTCATCTTGAGGTTTGGGGAAACACAATCGGCATTTTTCACCATTAAATGACATTTTATGGACAAAACAACTAATTGATTAATGGAGAAAATAATAGACAGATTAATCGATAATGAAAATAATCGTTTGTTGCAGGGCCAGTGAAAAGTCTGGAACACGACATGGTTGAACTCATTCGTCCGTATTTAAATATCTATTCACCTTTACATTTAGTCAATGAACTGTAAATTAGTTTTGTCCCCATCAGGATCCTGTAGAAAAACGATGACCCTGGACCCTTTTCCACTGATCTGATTGGCCAGTGGGTGAGCCGCTGACTGGTTTTAACGGGATCCTCAGAGCTTAAACATGCAGCATGGGGTGGTTGCCATGGCGTTCTACGCTGTGCGGCCTCTGTGCTGTAAATGTGCCGCAGCAGCGTGGACTGTGGTGACATTAACTGCGAGGTGAAGGATAAAAAGAAGCAGTGTAATGTTAAGCGTCACTCAGAAGCCGTGTTTCTTTCAAACACATCACCGGGGTGTTCGACCATGACGTGTAATACTCATCGTTTAATTGCTCAAGGATCAGTGTCATTCAGTAACAACTGCTTTAATCTTTTTTTTAAAGACTGAAGTCATATTTCTCTGTGTCGTGGTTTATTCATAGTGTAACACCGATGATTCTGTCGGGGGTTTATTTCACGGGCAGTTTTTTTCGCAGAAATAAAACATCCACAGTCACTAAACTTTCTGAGGATTTCTCCTTCGCAAAATGGCATTACTATCAGCTTTGAATTATGTTTTTTACATTTATTGCTCAATGCAGATGGTCTGGTCTATACGTTTGTAGATTTAGATAGATAGATAGATACGACAACTAGATTCAAACTTTTTTAAGGCAACAGATTCATCACTTTAAAGGAGGATTTTTTTCCTCACTCCACCCCGCTCACTCAATGTAAGAAGCTGAATAATTTAACCGAATGTAAATCCATGCAGTCCCCTCCTTTTCATTCTCTACCTCCTGTCTGCCCGCTGCCTCCTTTGCCCTTCTTCTTCTTCTTCTTCTCCTTCCCCTCTTTGCTCTTGCTCTTGGCCAGCTGCAGCAGGCTCTTTGAGATCTGGTGGTTGGCCTCGCCACTCTTGACGTTGGCGTTGGAGGAGGATAAGGTGAAGGGATTGAGGCTTTTCCCTTTGGGCTTGGACTGCTGGGGCTGCGGACTGGGCAGGGAGCAGGAGGAGGAGAGCTCCAGCGGGTCGGCCTCCAGAGACTGGGAGCTGCCGGGGAACTGGGAATCATCAGACGTCGTGGAGGGAGTCCTCTGGAAGTGGAAGGAGGAGGTTAGACAGACAAACAGCTGTTGTCTACATCTGTAAATGACTGTGGAGGAAAGATTTGATTTTTTTTTTCCTTCTGTTTTTGCAAGCTTATCTTATAGATAAAACACCAGCGTACATGTTTCCAGAAAAAAAAATGTAATGGTGGAAAATGGAATTTAAAATACATATTATTATTTACATATACAAGTTTTAACATTAAAACCTGGAAATATCATTCTGCCATTCATCAGGCCAAGAGTACACTCAAATTTAAGAGGAAACCGGTTCAAGCTGCAAATATGGACATCCATTGACATCGACCCTGCTGAAGTGTTACAGAGTAAAACACTGAATCCTTCCAGGCTCAGGAAAGTGTTCCACTGCAGAAGAGGAAGAGGAAGCAACAGGTCGGGTTCTCATTATGATTTTCAAAGTGTCCCTGCTCACCTCGGCCAGACGGAGCTCCCCCATGTTGTCGAGGTGCCGCTGCACAGACTCCCTATCCCGCTCCAGCTTCCTCTGTGCGTCCCGCAGCCTCTCCAGGTCCTTCTGGTACTCCTCCTTCTTCCTGTGCAGCTCCTGCTTCTCCTGCTCCAGCTTCTTGTGCTGCTTCAGGACCTCCTCCTCCTGCGGAGGTGCATCGATGGATTCATTGAAATAGCGCAGCTCAAGGACATGGGAAGGTTTCAGGCACTGACAAGTTACTCCATCATTGTGCACATTGACAGGATTATCTGGAGGTCTCTGTTATCACTGTAGCATTTCAAAATGAAAATGATTGCTCTGAGATAATGGCATCGATCAAGTAAATAACTACCATACGTTAAATATTATCTGCAGTGAGATAATACAGATATCTGCTAGAATTACCGCTTCGTGGTTAAACGAGTCTGCCGACCAGTCGAGCTGCAGAAATGTGCTCAGAATCTCCCCTCCGGTTACGAGAGTTACGGCTTTGAATAATGGCCAAAGAAGCATTAAATGTGTTTTAACCTCTCACTACTATTTTTCCACTGATACTACAGCTGCAGCATTTTGTGTTCAAAGATAAGAGTCACTTTGGCCCATTGCTAACTGAACATCCGACGTAAAACCTGAGCCACGGCAACTGTATAACGGAGCAGAATGATTTCTGCCGAGAGACTGCAGGGGAAAGCGGCGACTGCAGTTCTTTAAAGGAATCCCATACAACCCTGTCGTCTGAAGACAAGCAACTGAGTCAGTGTGCTAACACACAGTTTCTAACAAAACTCCAGAGTGTTTTCATCCTCCTCAGCTTTATTCAAAGATTACGCAGCTTTTAACACATTGAAACCAAACTTACGAATTTATTTCACAATAGCATCTCAGGTAAAAACACAGTACAAGGCTAATTATCCTAAAACCAGTCTCCTTAAAAAAAAAAAGAAAAAGGGTTACATGAAGAATTGCAACCTCATGGAAACATATATACATATATAACAACGAGAGTGATGCGCAGTTACCTGAATGTGGACCAGCACCTCCCGTTCACTCAGCTGCTCTCCCCTGAACTCCCACTCCCTCTCCCTCCGCCTCTTCTCCTCGGCATGAGCTGCCTGCTGCCTCTGAAGGGACGCCAGCTCCTGCCGCTGCTTCTCCAGGCTGCGCTGCTTCTCCTGCTCAACCAGGGAGCTGGGCCGCGAGGGCGGCCGCGACAGGGACGTGCAGGAGGAGGAGCGCTCGCTCAGGGCCTGCCGCTGGTCCTCTATGAAGCTGTCCTGCTGGACCACCACCGCCTGGATTGGACAGGACCAGATTGACACCGCACAGAGATCAGTCGGGACACATGCCTCCTGCTATTATTGGGTCGAATTCAAAATATATATATATATATATATATATATATATATTTGTTTCTCTGAATGTGTAGCCTCATTCACACTGCACAAGGCAGTTTGAGCATTGTGCAGCGAGCACAGACATTGTTGAGGGTCCGCAAGAAGTTATGGGCTTTCAAATTCACACCGGCAGCCGAAAGCCACACAGAGTTGCATCATTTCAGGTGTGACATGGAGCACATGGATACATCTTACCTGCAGAGTGCTGAGCAGGAGATGCAGATTGGAGACACTGTGGAGGACCTGCTGTTGGAAAACAGAGACCACTGAGTATCATCAAACATCGACACATCTTCTCTGTTCTGTCTAAATCCCTTCAAAAAGAAACAAACTTACTTGAGTTTTAGCTTCTTCTGAACTATATTTCTTCATACTCTTTTAAAAAAATACCCTTTTTTTTGTTTTGTTTTGTTTATTTTGCTGACTGTTTACCTACGTGAAGCACTTTGTAATCTCTATTTTGAGAAGTGCTCTCTCAATAAAGATCATATCATTATTTTTATTATTGTTATATGGGAGGGAAAAAAAAGCTGTTCCATGTTGCCTTGCTCATCGCTGCACTCGACTTTGCTTGTTGAAATATGCCGGGTATGGCGGCTCCGCTTCACTTTAAACATGTGGATTGATGTAATTTGAATTTACCAGTGCAAGACTAATCCAGCATCAAAGCAACTTCAGTTTACAGAGATGTGTGACATTTCTTCCATTCTGAACACTTACAAAGAGACAAGGCCACTGAGCTCTCAGCTGCCACCAGTGTTTACCGGGACGCAAAATGTTACAATTAATGTTCAGATGGAGCTGCACAACATAACATTTATTTTAAAAAAGCACATCTGTACGAGGGGGGGAAAAAACACAACAACCAAGATAGAGTTTCGGCGTCTTTTGCAGGTAATATTTTACACGTACATCTTCAGTTTTTCTATTCAACAGATTGGAACCATCCATGACCTTTATGCTTATGAATAAAAAAAGCACTTGAATGATTTTTCATTAAAAATACTGTTAAGAACTATTAGACAAACATATCAAAATTAAATATTGACAACTTGGAGTTGATCTTTTTCACCTCATTGTTTCTTTTCTTTCTTTTTTTTTTACTTTATTAGAACAGAATGTAAACCATACTGTATATTTTGTATATTATTAAGGGCATCCATGACACAGAATAATTTTGGTTTGCCTACTTTACATTTCCATTGAAGTTCCACTGCTGTCTTACACTACTACCGGCTTTGGGAGCTTCTTCTATTCTCATCCACAATTCACAGTTTCTTCCTTAAGCTTGCTCCAATGGACATTTTCAAATGACTTCTTCTATTAACAGTGTGCTTCCACTATCAGTTGCAATTTGAGCAATTTGTTTAAAACAGATACATCATTTCTGTGTGTTTTGAATAGTGCTACTAACGCAAACATCCACAGAACAACAGCTACGACCTTGGCTGCATTTTACGTCCTGTATCGGCTAATTCGTTTATTGACGCTGCTAACAATGTTGTTGATACATAGTTTCGACAGTTTCCATGTAAACAGCACCTCCGATTTAATTAGAGAGACAGGAAGTCAGTGTTACCTCACTGTTCCTCTTCAGCAGCAGCAGTAGGTTGGCATTTCCTCCCTGCACATCAACACAAAAACACATTGAGCACAGCCAGAACAAGGTAACACAATCCTGTACACTCGTCTGCCAGTGTGTCTCATTATGTGTGTTACTGTTGGGTTTCTCTGTAATATTGTGAGGTCTGGACCTCGCTATGTAAAGTGCCTCCAGATAATGTATGTTGTGGTTGGGCGCTATACAAATACAAATGAATTGAATCGAATGTGTGCAGAGTTAGTGTATGTGAGGATGCCTACTGTACAGTATGAATACGAGTGATTGGTTATAGCTGCACATGTGGGCGTGCTGTAAAAATCTAATTGTATCTGGCTCTGATGATGAACAGCTGATACAGGAACACAGCAGCCTTGCAGCTGGTACATTACCATGTGTTGAATCTCTAAAACTGTATTCTTCCCATTGACAAAGAAAACTACTGTAAACTAATGTTGACATAATAGAAAACTGAATACTTGAATTAGCTCTGCAATCTGGTTTTATAATGGAGAGACTGACTCCTGCACACACTTCCTTCTTTGAGGGCTAAACTCTTTTGACCAGGTAGAAGAAATTGCCTGATGTCTTGGTTCAGAGACAAGAAAAGTGGATTTGTTTAACAATGCACCGCAGTGGCTTGGTTCTACTAAAGCATTCATTTATTCATGTGCAGGATAAATGACTAAAAAGGCTGGCATCCAGTGCAGAACCAGAGTGGCCGCAGCTAAAGGCGGTCTATTTATTTCCATCCAATATTGGATTCTTGCACAACCAATGGTCGCCATTAGCAATGGGGGCCCGGCAGGATAAGTCGAAAGGCTAATTCTTTGGAGGGAGAGACGCAGCCACCTTCGTCTTAATGGTGTTGTTGATGTCAGAGGACAAAACGCACCCCCACACATGGCCTCAAGTTTCTCATCGAGGTGTGGAGGCGTAGCTGCTTCTTCTGAGTCAGGAATAATTGGCTGGTGAGATACTGACCTTCTTCAAAACACTGTCAGACTCCGTCCTGCGCAGGTCTCCCACCGTATCCTCCCCCTCGTCTCTGTCTCCACCTGACAAAAAGGGAAACCACAGGAGAAAAGATTAGGCAGGCGGAAGAAAATCCACATTCAGAGAGAGGTGCCCAATGAGAGGATATGACAATAGGGGGCAACATAAACAAAATACTAATACGACATACTGAAACCCGTGTAAATATGTGACATAAGCAAGTTATGAAGGCTGTCACATACAGGTGTATGACACAATTATGTAAGCACATATACAGCATAATTTGCAAAATAAACACTGATTAATATTAAAGTTGAATAATAAAATAGTTCCAGACTTATGTCATCTCTGTTTGATGATTAAAACTGCTTGTTCTTTGTTGTACACATATTTCTAAACTGTGGCCTATGAAGTTAATAATACATTATAAAGAACTGCTAGCCTATATTTTTGTACTATTTTCCTGACTATCTACCATTTATTTATCATATTAATATTTGTATTTATAAACTTTGCTTTTGCATTTCTTTCACTCCACACTCGCAGAAATCTGCCACTGTTAACTGCCATTAATTTGTAATACTAATGTAGTCCACTAGTATTAGTTCATTAGTCTCATCTAATTTTAATAAAAAACTGAACTGTCAATTGTTAATATTTCTACTTCTCGAACAAAAATAATAATAATAATAATATGTTGGATTTATAAAGCACTTTTCAAGTACCCAAAGCACAAAATAAGGGCAGAATGTAGTTTTTAAAATGTCGCACTGGGACAATGCGAAATATCCTGCATTTGTTTCAGATCAGTTCTGCAGAAGTAGAAGTGTGGACTTCTTATGGCTCAATCTCTGCCACACTGTCAGTCGAGTCCCGCTCGGAGTGTGTGTGCCACCAGTTCAGAGGTATCGCCTCCGGCCGCGGCTCCCTTTGGAAACTTCAGCTCTGCTGTCCAGGCCCCCGTTTAAAATGTTTTAGCCCATCTGTACTGACCGGGGATATTGAGGGAAGTGCCAGATGTAGTCCCTGATGCTATGTGACTGCTGAAAATCTGTTTTCAGGGGAAAAAGCTGAAATATTTACTTTTCAAACCACGCTGGGCTTTCGGCGGTCACTGAATGGATACAGTCGTCCGGACAAGCAGGTGAGGGTGCAGTGTGTTTGACTGTTAAAGGGTTCAAACATGCAGCTTGGCCAGAGTTCACTCTCCATAAAAAATACAAAGTAAAAACCCAACAACATCAACAGGCATCCGGCAGCAGCAGACTTACTCTTACTGCTGTGCATCTGGTGACTGTCGAAGCCTCCGAAGGTCTCGGCGCGACGGGGCAAACACACCGGCCCCACGCCTACTCCCTCCTGGACACTGGCCATCGCTCCACCCAGGCTGCCGTTCACCAGTGCCTGTAACGTCTCCACTGTGACACACAAGCGCGCGCGCACACACACAGACACACACACACACACACACACACACACACACACACACACACAAACATGTACGTGCAGGTCAGTAAGTGAATTATCCTGGCTAACTGTGTTACACTTCAGCTCTGCACTCGTGAATCCCACCAGGCACTCAACCTGGTATAGGCTCCAGTTGCTAAGCAACAATTGACAATCTGTTTGAGCCACAGAGCTCTTCCACTAAAAGTTGAAAATATATTCTCCTCCTAAGATAATATGTGCTCTGGATGTACATATTCAGTATTGTAGCCATATGCAGATTGTGCACGCAGGACGCCGACCTTCCCGGAAAACATGAGGAGAAACAGAGCCATCAGGGTTGGATGTCGATTCACAGTAAAACACAATAGCCTGAGGAAGCAGAAGATATGACATTACTGATGCCAATTCATATATCAAATAAGGACAATTACAGCCCTAGGCTTTAGAAGGAGGAGGCGAAAAAATACATTCTGTAATACTGTAGCTAAACCTTTTCCTAGAAAACCATTACACAAGTTGTTCTTCATACATCTTTCCTGCATTAGAGCTGCAGACAAAATGTCACAGTTACTGAACCTGCAAAATGTCTTTTTTTCGTGAGTACTCTTCCTGCAGCAGTACTCAGAAATCAGTATCGGGCTTAGCTGCATCTCCTACCCATTTCCTCAGACTGCCTTGCATTACTCACAGATCTGACCAATCCAGTAACTCTACCACAGACAGTTTGTTTAAATTGAGTGACTTTGGGATTTTTTTTTTTTTTATGCAAATGCCCAGAACACAAAGCAGATCTTGGTAAATCCAATATATAGATAGAGCTGGATGATTTCTGCATGGCAAATGAAACTGATTTACAACACTATTTATTCTGCATCTTTACTACAATGATAAGAACGCAAAAAAGTCTTCGGACTAAAAATCTTAAAAGTGTTTTCCATTAAGTGGGGGGAAAAAATCTAACTGCCCAGAAAACAAGTGGAATTAGGTTTCAAGATTCAACAAGATAAAATGTTTTTAGAAAACTTTTTGACACACTCGGGTTTGAAACACTTTTTACATCAGGTATTTCTGCAGAAGTTTAAGTTTTCAGACCCAGGTTATTTCAATTTAAAATCAATTTCAAATGCAGAAAATGCAGGGAGCTTCTCTTCTCTTCACCACACGTCGTTCTCTCTTTGTCACAATTTAAAGCATCTCTCTCTCTCTCTCTTTTCACTTCTCAGCTCATGCTGCTTTCTTCTCATACACATTTGATGAACAGTGCTGCCAAAGTGCCAAGCAGAGCTGTAATAAAATCATTTTTTTTCTTCGCACACTCTATTTAAATCATCCCAAAACAAAAACACCATCCTCAAACTTCTGCCCCCCCAACCTCCGTTAAGATCCGACTAACAAGCCAATTACTTTCAGAATATCTCTCGAGGTGTGTTTCTGCTGATGGATTTATAGTTAATGATAATAACAACAACCCGTTTTTATTTAGTTTAGCTAGTGTCATCTCTGGATGCAGATGCAGACTCAAAAGCAAACGGTTGAAGGCGGTCCTTAGAAGTGCATTGTGAACCTTTAACAGAAAGGCTACCAATCGAATCGTAACCGGTGAATTTGCCTAAGAAAGATGGACTGGTCTTTAGTCCGTCGCTTAGTTAGTATTGTTGACATCTGTCAATGTCAACAACCAATAGTTCCCCTATAGCATTTCACCCTAAGCTCTGGACTGAGGGATCAGCAGGTGAGGTGGGTGAGGTGAAAGTAAAGGTGGGTGCTGGTGTTTGAAAAACAAAACACAAATATTGTAATATGGTTTGCTGATTTTGTCTTCAATCTGGGTTTTAAAAAAATCGCACTCCATTTTGGAGAAATAATTCAGTCATATCTGAACACACTGACATGATATGCATATAATTTGACTTATTTTGGTGAGTGTGACTTACAATTTCTTGTAAGAGCCTTTCAAGACTTCTTCAGTATGAGGGTAATCCAGTGAAAATCATATGTCCACCCATGGTCGCATAAACTGGTAGATCATTTGCATACTTTTGGCTAACTAACTAACTAACTAACAGACTACTGACTGACTGACTGGATTCATGGCAACGACACACTTCCTGTTTACAGGAGGAGGCTGTGCTGATGTTGTCTGAGCCCAGGGTGTCTGAATTTGCAATCCCCTGGTCTACCTTCACAGGTAGAGCTGTCAGCTTGTTGTCCAAAATACTGTTACTATTAACATAATGTTAATATAATTCAGTCCTCCATGCGAGTATGAAAACAAAATTACAGCAGGTGACTCTCCTGAGAACCAACAATGTGTCTACAACCACAACGGGCCATCCATATGGGTGGTACAAGCTTCTGTGTCGTTTGTGGGAGTCAAAAGGAAACTGAATTGTTTATTTGATGAAAACCTCATGTGGTCATGTGACATAAGAATGAAGATTTATTTTCTGCTCTAAAAAATTACCATTCATTACATGAGATGAGGTACTGTCACTCTTTCGCTCTGTTCAATTCAGTCCATTCTGCCTTTCTGCCAAGAACGCTCGATGCACAATGCATTTAAAGCACATTCTGGATATGATAAACACTCTCTCTCCGTCTTACCTTCCTGCAGGGCATCCTTCATGATGGACGCCCCTCTGGGCGGCTCCAGGCTACAGGCTGATCGGAAGAAAGGCTCGGCCTGCTGGCAGGCCTCTGCGGCTGGACTCGAGCCCTCCCACATCCCCCTGAAGAGCCGCACCTTCTCCTCCAACAGAGACATGATCTCTGTGTCTTTCTGCCTCAGCAGGTCTGACCAGCAGCGACGGACATGCGGTCAAAGAGAGGGAGACGTGAGGAAAATGTGTTGTGACATTGGGAGCCAATTTACCCCTGTTTTCTTTCCCTCACCTCTCATTTCCTTGGCTTTAGTCTCTAGTTGTCTCTTGTCATCTTCCGTCTCACTGGGGATCCCTTCATCCTCATCCTTCTCCCTGTCCAACCAGGGATAAAAAAATGTATGATATCAAATCTAGAGCCTTAAATAACAAAATCTACAAACAATCATCATCTAAAATTTAGCAAAATCAACACTATTCACAATATGCATGTCTAGAACTATCTGTAACAAGATCTATAAAGAGTGCTGAAATCAGTTGGTCTATTTATATCATAAATATAAATTCCACAGGAATTTTATAATCAATCAAATGTGTCATTTGTCCAGCAAAAATGCACTATTCATATTTCAACTAAACAATTCTCTGAAAACAGGACTAATAAACACTTATCTATCTATAATCAATTCATATGCACGACAATGACACCACAGGACAAAACATTCAAAAACCCAGATAGTGCCAAAAATTTTGATATACATTGTGTTTTCAGTGGAAAAGACCATCTGAGCATCAGTGCAAACTTTTTTTTATCTCCTCAATTTCTGCCAATAAATTGATCCTAGCTTTATATTTTGATGGAAGTCCGACAAGGAGAAAGAGGAACAGAGTATTAAATCTCTCTCCTTCCTGCTGGCTGCGGCGGAATAATCCTCTGCTTATTGAGAGCTGCCCTTGAAGCCGATCCAGCATTAGACTGTCCCTGAGTACATCCCTTCCCCAGGTAGAGAAGTGCTAATCCTCCTGACAGCACAGTGCTCAGCCGCAGCTTAACGTATATTACTATCTAGAGACTTGGGCTTGGTCTAACTCCTGGGATACAGCACAAATGTACCATTGGTGAACTCTACGAGACCTGAATGTAAAGCTTTATGAAGGTAGATTTTGTTTTGCAATCAAGGTTATGGGTGAGTGTAAATGGTGCAGGTCAGGGTATGATTTGGGAATAGCATGCTCATGTAACAGGGGCAACCTGAATGCCTTAAAGCATTTAAGTATGTTCATATTTAACCCCCAAATTATTTAATGATATATATAAATATACCCTACTTACATGGACTGCATGGCTTCCTGAATGAGCTGAATCCAGGTGTTGCGTTCGTCCTTCGAGCTGGCCAGGACCTCCATCATCTCCGGCTTCTCGATTCCCGCCGTGATGAGGAACAGGCCGCGCTCTTCGTTAGCGACCTCCCTGATGATCAGCTTCTGGAGGGAGATAACCGTGGAGCGCTGGTCCTACAGGAGGAGGAGGAGGAGGAGGGTGAGGAAGTAGGGGAGGGATTGATGGGAGGCAACAAGGGAGGATAATGAAAAGAAAAGGAAAGATGACAGTGGGAGGGTCAAGGAGGAGAAGGGGGGAGGGAAGACAAAAAGACGGGGGAGAGAATGGTAAAGAGATGAGATGGATAATGGGGGGGGGCAGGGGGAAAGCAAGACAGAAACAAATGCATTTGAGACAGAGGGATAGATAGATAGATAGAGGGAAGGTCACAAGGAAAGGAGGGTTGTAGAGGAATGAAAAATATATGAATATAAGAAATAAAAGGGAAAGGAGAAAAAATAAGATTCTGGTTATAATCCACATTACAGTCAGCTGACTGCATCAGCAGCCACTTCCTCAAGGCTGCAAAAACTCCAAAGCACATTTTAGTGCAGTAACACGACTAAACTGCTGTTTTATTTCTTTTCTGTCTGAAGAAATTTTCCCCGCTATCTCTTGTCTGAGGTTAAAATAATTAAATGTCTTTGCAGAGATGGATTTTTTTTTTTAAGCTCAAAGCACAAGTTAGAGCCATTTTTAATACCCTCTTTGTTTGACTATCTTTCCATTGCAGCTCGGCGAAGATGCACCGTCTGTGGCTGAAGATGGAACACGTATTAAAAAGAACCCTGGTTGAAGCCCATTGGATTTCAGTAGTTCGGATTCCTTAATATTAGCCACAGCTTCACAGAAACATAACTCATATTATATCTCCTGTCTAGGTGCTGTGACGTCTGTTGGTACAGTGGGCAAACCTCAGGAGTGAAGTGAACCCTCCCCAAGACGCAGTCAGGGTCATGTGGCTGCCATCCATTTGGAACCACATGTTTTTCCTCATTCAATGTCAACAGCCTGAACTCAAAACATGCCAAGCCTTTTTTTTAATGATGGATGTGATTATTATGCCCCAGGCCTGCCTCTGTTTTCCTCCCCCCCGATGCATGTGTGTGTGAGGGTGAGTGTTAGTGAGAGAGAAACAGTGTGTGTGTGTGTGTGTGTGTGCGCCATGCCATGAAACTGTGAGTCCTGTAAACAAGGAAAAAATGACTCAAACTCATATGAGCCCATATGATTTATCACAGTTGGGTTAGATGCCAAGGGCCAGATCAGCTTTATTAGGTGCAGCTAGCGCACTAGCTGGAGGCAGGCAGTGTTAGACAATGGGAATGCCAAGCGGGGCAGCTAACGCAAACAGCAACAACAGTGGGATAGGAAAATATGACAACAACATCTCTGGCGGTGCTCGTAAGATCTTTATTACTATGGGGAGGGAGGGGAACAATAAAGGAAGGAGGGAGGAGAGAAGAGAGACAGAATGAGATGGAAGGAGAGAGAGATGACAGCAGGATCCTACCAGCATGGCGAAGACATATTTCTGGTCTTTCTCTTGGAGGAAGATGAAGACGTCTGACAGGAGCAGAGCATGGACATCTGGAGGATCAATGGGAGAAAAGTTGTCATGGTTGGATAAGGCATACATGCATACAGTATATTTCCTCATTCACAAAGAGAAATAGATTAATGTTAGTCATTTAACGACCTTGGGAATCCCCGCCTCACCCTTTAGTCTTCCCTGGCTGTTCTTCAGCTGCAGAGCTCCGTCGTGGATCAGCCTCCTCCTCAGCAGGTCCTCTCTGGCGAAGATCTGGCCGCTCTTCCTCATCATGATGGACTTGCCGTCCATGCGGCCGTGGAAGTCCTTCAGACGCCGCCTTTTCTCGTGCTCGTTCACCTTGCTGTCGACGGCCGCGATCACCTCCTTCACAAGCCGGACGGCCTCCGTCAGGTCTTCGAAGTCGTCCTCGCTCTCTGCGTTCGGCAAATGACGGGAGACGTGAGAGAAGGCAGCGGCGCGGCAGTCTGGTGTTTGCATCAGGTTAGATTATAACCAGACTGCGAAACACTTAACGCCAATCCTCATTACCGAGGGGATAAAAATCAAAGTGGTCTGTCGATTTGATTCGTTGGCTTTATGTGAAAAAAAAAGGAGACTTTAGAGTTTATTTTTTCACAGGTGCAAAAGCGGGCGAAAGCCGTTTGTGTTAGACAAGTCCAATTGGTGATTTAATGTCTCCAGACTAACACAGCAGAACCAGATGGGTGGAGTGTCGCCGGGTTTATGGGTTTATGCACAGCAGAAGGTGCAGTGAAACTTTGGTACCCGTTTGACATTTAACTGTGCCTGCATTTCCACTCGCTCACAGAGGGTGATACACCTTTTTTTCTGGTTTGAGTTGGTGGATTAAGATTGAGCTGGGCCAAAGCTGCACTTGAGGTGACCACATTGGGAATATTTGTTTGTCTCGCCCGCATTCCTCGCTCTTGAGGGGCAATAATTCCTCGTGAAGTTTCGGTAAATAAGAATATTGCTACTGAACACTTTACACTGTTCTGCCCATTTATCTTAAATGTCAGTTTCAGTCATTTGTATGCAACACTGACTCTGCCGTCACTGACTGAACAGTTTCTGCTCTTGTGGTTAATTACAATAGATATTCTGAATACATCTTCTTTTCACAAAAAATGACTTCCCACTTTCCTGAAAAGGTCCATTCAACATACATTAATGGGATTTTTCGGATGTAGAGCATAATGTGTTTAACAATGCACACTGATGAAGCTCTACGCTAATGATTTGAAGGTTAAAGACGTTTCCCTCTACTGCTTGTTACTTGGTGGATATTTTAAACTGTATTGTGGTCAAGAGCAATGTGTCAAAACAGATGAACAGAAAATCCAATTTATTCGAGTTATGAAAACTCCTGACCTGACCTATTGTATCTGTAGCTGATCAGCATTTCAAACCTTCTTGCACTAAACTTGTTAGTCACTTAGTGTGGCCAGTTGTGTGCTGACTATTATATAAGTTTCTCAAGTTTCCAAGATTTCTAAGAATGACTTAAAGAGGAGCCCAGAGTAAAAAGAAAAAGAGATGGAGAATGTAGCTTTCCTGGATCTTAACTACAACGGCTTACGAGGCTGTTACAGAGTACCTGTTTCCCCTCTGTTTCTATACTTTGTGTGAAGCTAAGCTCGCTTTCCTCTGGCTGTAACATCTTCTTTAACTGATGAGCTAAAGAGAACAGAATATTGATACCACTCTCATATTCAAGTCTCTTTTTTTTAAATGTTGATCTATAGCAGTAAATGGTTTGGAGTATATTAAATTGTTGAACATGCAGCTGCTCTTTTCTCAGTCTACCGTTGCACAGGCTAACTATGCAGCTAATCTGGAAATCAAAGTTATTCCAAACATACATTGGGAAGCGACTATGACACAGTCAATATGTATATATATATTCATACTTGTCTTGTAAACTTTTTCGCCTGAGTTTTGGACTCTACATGTTACATTTATTCAAAAAACATTTATTTTTCCCATGAGGCTGTTGTACTTCAGTCGTCATAAGCATAAAAATATTCAATCTAAGTGGTGGTGTACGGTCATATATATACACATCTATATATGAGAGTTGGCGAGAGAGAGTCTTAAAAATCACCTTGGGGATCAATTCAGAGCTCTCCCATCCCACATGGAACTATAAACAGGCTTTGGGGGGGATTAGAGAGAATGTACACAGTGGGAGGCCGACTGACGAGAGCCGCTTTAAATCAGATATAAATATGGTGTGAAATATTTGTTTCCTAAAACAAGTGACACTGGTGTGGACAGCAGTGTTACGACTTGTTCAACCACATCTAAAATGGGCTTTGAACTGCAAATCAACTTGTTTCTCTAATGATTTGTAAACCGGCAGTATTTTCTAGATCCTAATGCATTAATTGCCCTAATTCTGTCTTGTTTTGTGTCATGGGTTTATGGAAAAAAAAAATCCTTTAGATGAGAGCATAATGAATGCAGCCCACAAGCACAGTTTCAATTTGAAGGCAATAACTCTGATAAAGCTTGTGACAGAATATTACAATGTACTGCCTTAAATTCGATGACTTTAAGTTCACTCTGCTAATCTACATTGGCAGTTAGAAAGAGTGGAATACATTACATTTCACTCTTCTAATTTTCTTCTTATTGATTCCTTAAATAAAGTTGTACTAGAGATGTGATAGCACTACAGGTTTGAGACCAAGATTAGGTTAAGGCAGCAAGAATTGCACAGACTGTGCCCCGAAAAGAACAATCAAGTTAGAGCTGCAATGCACGTCACACATACGTAAATGTAGCAGTGGCGAACCTTCGCTACCCATTCACTCACGAGCGAGGGGGGCAAATAAAAAATCCAGAGGCGAAGCAAATCCGCAGCGCAAATCACGTTGAGTTCAACTTTGGTGAACTTGCCCGGCGACATCCGCGTGTGACCGCGTCTTTAGTCTGCAATAATAATCTGTGTTTGTCCAAGATCATTCCCCTGTCTTGTCTCCCCAGTTCAAATACGTGTGTGCACACAGTTAAAGCACGGATGGCCGCGGAGAAACAGCCTGACACGAAGCTCACCTTTAGTGTGCTGCAGCATCCTCTGAATCAGAACGGGGTACTTTGTTATCCTCTGGGTCACCAGCAAGATGCATTCTGGGATACCAAGCCTGCGCACAATGCTGCTGCTCATCTTTTTCTGGAACAATCAACAAAAGTGGCTTAGGTAAAACCTGCCCACGCAACAGGTGGCTCAAAACAAGACTATATTTCAAATAACCAATGAGCATAAAACGTATCCACCGAACAACAATACTATAATGATACCAAAGAGGGTGTTTACTGTGATTATGGACAAAACAGTGACACAAGGCTGGGATCACTATCAAGAAATACAGTCTCATGGGTAATAAGACTTTTGCACAAATTTTTCAAATGCACGCCCTGATTGAAATGTAGCACATATGCAAAGAATAAAAATAAAAGAGAAGCAAGACAGAGATAGGACAAGCTCCCCGCTTAACACATTAGCAAGTCAAAACAGAAGTTAGGGCTCTTACTCTAAAAATTGACACTTCTGTAAAATAGATACATGATAAGATGTCATAAACACATGGAGGGCTGTGGTGATGGCCCTACTTTGATGAAGGCTTTGAAGCGTTTGTCTTTGGTCAGCAGGTCCTTGTACAAGTTGACTGCCTCGTTGTGACGGCTGCAGAATCTCCCGTATATCCTCCTCATGCTTTCACCGCTGGATCCGGAGAACTAGAGCAGCAGAATATGAAAGAAATGAATACTCAAGAAAATCAGCGGTACAGCAGCAGAAAAAATACAGTAAGGTAGAAACTTATGGAAACACTATATGTAGTAGGGCACAGCTTTTTCTTTCTTATTTTAACTCGATTGTTTCTTTTCTAAACTCAAGCAGTGATCTGGGAGAAATATAAAGAATGTTTTGATAGTGTAACAATATTTAGTTAAAAAATAAATGTAAATGAATGCAGGAACTGGACTACTGGTCCCGACAAGGTTGGTGTGTATACTGAAAAAGATACCAATGTGATAACACACACACAGGCGTTAAGTAAAGAAAAGGACCTGTATCCCCGTCCCACCACTTCATCCCTCCTCTGACCTGGCTGACCAGGATGTCTCCTATCCTGTTGATGATGAATCCTCCCTCCAGGCTTCCTGCCTCCAGCTGGCACTCTCTTTTCCTCTCCAGGAGGCGCAGGAGGTGCTGCGTGTGGAGCTCCACAAGCTCGTCCAGAGCAGGCAACAGCCTCTCCACTGTCTGGAGCTCGAGCTGTGCCTCCTTCTGCAGGCCTTTACTGTAGACTTCCGACATGATGCGCAACGTCCGGATGTGATGCATCTCCGTCTGCATCAGCTCTGGGGGACACACCAGGGAGTGAGACTCGGTCACAGGATGACACAAGCAGCAGATTTAGATGCATCCACAGATGTACAGTATGGAGCAACATCATGTGACTATCATGTGACCGCACATTTTAAATTGCCAGGAATGAGCCTTTCAGAATCATTTCATTGAAATTTAAGCCTAGTAGATTCTAATCAAAAGCTAAGCTTGACTGCAAAAATACCATCTGTGCAACAGTAATTAATAATCTTTCACTTCAATTTGAAGAGCATGTTTTGTTTAATAATAGTCTTGTGTGGCGATGAGATGTACCGTAGATGACATCCTGTCTCTTCACCAGCTCCTTGTCCAGCTGCTGCAGGTACTGCTGCTCCACGCCTAAACTCCACGAATCAGCTTCCAGCTCCTTGGCCTCCGCCTCAAACTCCCCCATCAGCTGCCCGTCCATCATCTCCGTCCCTGGACCAACAACACAGCTTTGATTTACAATCCGAAGCTCAGTATACAGTTTGTGACACATTTTTTTTATGATGTTATTACCTTTCATTTCAACCGTTAGATTATTAATTTGTGAGCTCAGTTTAAATAAAAAAATATCAGGTTGCTGTTTTTCCACTATTAGTCATTATTCTCTAACTGGCTTTGATAAAAGATGGGTAAAAAAAATAATGTTGATTATCTGAGTGAAAGTTTGTTTGTGTGTGTGTGTGTGTGTGTGTGTGTGTGTGTGTGTGTGTGTGTGTGTATGTATTGACCTTCATCAGTGAGCGACTCCATGGACTCTGTGACCTGGTTGGTTCTGTTGAGGGAGTCGGTGGACTGGGAGAGATACCGCAGGCCTTTAATGGGCATCTCGTCAAACACCGGACTGAATGGAGAGATAATGATAATAAAATGTTAACAGTGTTGTTTCATAACCAGTCATGACCACAGATACCCCTCAAGCTGCATAAACACAGACGGCGCTCTGTGGGTGTCGTGGTCAAATAAAGCATTCATAGATGGAAGAAGGCAAACTAGCACAGGAAAAAAGATCAAATTGACATAATTTCGTTGAAATGGAAAAGTAAAATGAGTCTCTCACTCACACACACACACACACACACACACACACACACACACACACACACACACACACACACACACACACACACACACACACACACACACACACACACACACACACACACACACACACACACACACACACACACACACACACACACAAAAGCTCACCCTGCAATGTTGCTTATTGACAGACTCTTTGACAGGTTGTTGCCGTGGAAGTTCATGATGCTGTTGTGTCTCCGTGATGATGGGATAATCAGCGAAGAATGATCTTCAGGGGACAAGATGGCCGACCAGGGGCGCTCCCTCGTCCCACCAGCTGGACCAGAGACAGACAGAAAGGTACAGTTAGCGGTAGCCTTTAAACCCTCAAATAATCCTTAGAGGATTACAGAGGAAGCCCTCTCCAGTATAACAACTTTTGAGGAAGAAAGAACAATATTTTTTCTTTGGCTTCTTGAGAAATCAGTTTTGAAATTATCCAGTGGCTTTTGAAAAGCGTCATGAGTCTAGGCCAGGGAATATGTTTAGCCGCTGGAGCAGCTTATAATCCTTTAACTGATCTACAAACACGGAAATTACTGAAATAGGAGACAATAGTATTTTCACCCAACAGAGATAAGGAATCCTTCACAGAAATCTTCTGTTCACTTGGATTTATAGCACAAGAGATAGTGATAGTGATCATATCCTGTATGCTGATTAATTTTGGAGTGAGTCCCCCTTTCTTTTGATCTCTTGATCTCAAGTATAGAAACAACATATTAAGCTGAATTTAGTGCAAATGATAGTGCAAATGGAAATCACAACAATCAATCTGTAAATGGTTACGGGCCATGATTACAATATGTGGAACCCCAGTTTGGTTCGACACTCACATTTGTTCCTCATGGTGACTGTGGGAAAGGAGCTCGAATCTGGTACTGCAAACTGCTGCTTGGGCAACTAGCCAGAGGAACAGAGCATAAAAGCATAAATGATGAGTTCAAATCAATATTGGCCGCAAGACAACAGAGTACTACAGATCAGTGGTGGAGTAAGTGGGAGGGAACATTTACCTTCATCTTCACCTTGGCACAAACAGGCAGGCTGTCCCTGCAGCCCTTGTGGACGGAAGCGTTACAGTCTGGAAAGAAAAAAAAAGCAACAGAACGCTTGCTGAATACTAGCGAGTCTGGTGACAGGGGTGGGGGTTTTTGAGGGTTTTGTGGAAAGGTGGGGGCCAGAAATTCTGACTGGTTTTTCATAGGCGGCCAGGAAACTCCACCAGCCCACTAATGAAAGACAGACTGGAGCAGAGCATGTGATGCAATCGAGGGGTAATACTTCTCATGGACTGAGGGGGAAAAAAAGGAGATAGGCGGAGGAATGACACACCAGGATAAAAACTGAGTTGCATGGGAACATTTCAATTATGTAAACATTCCCAAATCACCATTTTGAGACAAGGTCATCATGCGACAGTGCTAAAATAAGATCCGATCCGCAATCTGATCCTGTTCAGTCGTCCTGTTTTCCTTTTCAAAACTACTGCACAGTTTTATACTGTAGGCATATAAAAGCAGAAGCATGTCCAGTGCACATACACAGTCGAGTGGGAAGTGAAGGCAAGAGGAACAACTAGCTCTGGTTTTGTCAGAAATATTCACAGGGCTCGACCAAATGTCCACGTAATTTCAAAGAAGCATTTGTCCAAGAGACAGAGAGAAGTGCTTCAAAAAGACAAGTTGCACAAGCGAAACCCACAAACTCACTGAATACGTAGTCATACGGGCTAAAATGCATACAACACTTCCGCCCTAGGGATTACATCAACACAACTCACAGTCAGTATGAAAGAAAAGAAAAAAACCTGTGTTACTTGAAAAAGGATAAAAAGGAAGTGTCACAGTCAGGGTCAAAATTTCCATTTTCATTTCCACCAACTGGAAAATGTGACCTTATGTTAGAGTATCTACTGGATGTATTGTGTATCATATCAATGTATAACACAGCACACCCTTGTTTTGTGACTGTCCAACTAATTCCAGCTAAGCTGAGACAAAGGATCACTGTATTTGTCTGCCGAATGGACACCAGCCAGACATCTGCGAGTACAAACCTCCAGAAAAACACCCTCGGACTCGACCGTGGGCTCTGACAATTCCGTACCAGAACAAATGGACACAACAAGAGCTGTGTTTGCCAGTCTGAAGTGTCTGAGGCGGATTATGGCCACTGAGAGGGTCGCTGTGCTGCTGCTGCCGCCTATTGCAGAGCCGGTTTCTCCTTTTTGAGGCTCTTTCTGGGGTTGCGCCAAATGCTTGTGCAATAAACTACATCCTCTTCAGGGCTACTGCTTCTGCTTCAGTGGAAAAAACAATGCAAAAACAGTTTTGTTGCCTGTAATGAAAAGCCTGACAGGCACATTAGAACTGAGCCTTCAGGGAGTTTCACTGCTTCATACAGATCACGAGGCCGGCTCCGACTTGTGTGATCCGTTTACAGCTACCTGTCCGATAACGGTGTACAAAGTATATAAATATATATGTTTTACCTGATATTACATTCACTATATAACATGAATGTATTTTCTAACAAGGCCTTAAACAGACCTACATTTTTGACAACGATTTATTTTGTCTGCAAGTGCAAATTTTAAATAACTGTAAATGCTTTAGTCCAAATGTCCAGTCTGAGCCTTTACAGTAAGCTGATGTGACCACCCCAGCAGCATGAGCCATGGCTGATGATGTGCAGTGTGTTTACTGAGGACCCCTTTTCTGCTCCGCTGCGGCTACTTCCATTCTCCTCGCTGTGTGATTCCGACAGCGCCGAGAAACGGAGGTGTATTTTCAGATTAGAAAATGAATCTGTGATGAAACAAATTCTTTTAATAAAGGATCACAGCACGTAATGGGCTTTGAACACAGACATAAAACAACAGGGAGGACTGATCAGACACAAAGGAGAAAATAAAAAAATGAACAATGCAAAAAAGACAAAGAAAACACAGGTTCTTACGTGTGCAGTGGAAGGCCTCTTTGCTGGTCAAGGCCCTGCTGCACTGGGAACACTGGGCCGCGTGGCCCGAGCTGACCGCTGTGAACAGATGACCGTTCACCGTCTTCTTGTCCTTCTCCTTGCCCTCCTTCTCCTTCTCCCGTTTCTCTCGCTCCTTTTCCTGCAGGGGAAGATTTATCAGGGTTAAAAACACAAAGAGCCCACGACGAACTTTACTTCAATAATTACTTTTAAACTTTTTTTCTCCTCCAGCCAATTAAGAGGTTTAGATAAAAAAAACACTGTGATTAAGATTAGACTAATTTAGCAGACATCGAGAAAACGTCTCAGCATTGGGCAAGTTGCTTATGTTAAATTCCAATCTGAATCCAGCAGAGCAACATTATTACTTTGATGTACTACACAGCGGGGGGCTTTGCATATTAAGTGATGCATTATTTATGCTGACAACAAACTGTCTCATTTAGGGACTGTTTTAAATGTTGCATGTTTTTGGTTCAGGACGTTTTCTTCTCTGTTGTTACAGAATTTTCAGACTTATTTAATACATTTTACAAGATAACTTGCAGATATCTATTGTGTTGGACATGGTGGTAAGCAGTACAAAGGGTAAACATTTTACCATATTAACAACCATATTACATATTGTGATGTTTTCTCAGCTACTGCAAAGCTTATATTCAAACCTCCGCAATGATAAATGGGTAGGGAGAGACACAGGATGCATGACTACTGACGGAGACACGCTGTCTGGGAATCAAATCTTTGACCTTTCATTAACAGGGCGGTCTTTCTGCCGCCGCGGCCTAAATGAACGAGGTCATCCTCGGCTGTTGGTCATATCTGTATGCTGAGCTGAATCACAATCCCATGTAGTGATGCCGAGAAGAACAGAGCTCTTGTTCTCTTGGACTTACATCACAGAGCCTCCACCCAAACCCAGAGGAAATGGGAAAATGGAGTTTCCAGCTCCTTTTAATGACCAGCCCTGGGCCTCTTGGTTTGAGGGCTCCACAAAGCTCTGACATACTAGAGCTTGTTTGGTTCATGCGATTCAAGATGCTATGAGACGGCGAGCGAACGTGCTTCACAGACATTACAACACGTTTGTGTCATTTGTTCTCACATTCTGCAACGACAGCTGTCTAACCAGTGGTGAAGCACACACCGGAGACAGAAAGTCTATGACCTACTAAAGTAATCTTCGCTGTCGTGAGAATCATTGTAGATATCATGCCTGTTTAAATGTAAAAAAATAAAAATAAAATATTACAAAAACAGTTCTGACTTCTTAGAAAAACACAGGAAGCAAAGGATGATTCTCAGCAGATTTCTTTCGGCTACAGGCATTCGCAACAGGAGAAGAGATCACTTGTGACAACTAAACCAGAGATTTAAACAAAAGTGAAACATAATGGAACAGGCAAAGACTTCTGTGGAATAAGACATCAGCCCAGAAGGCAACACCGGTCACTTCTAACACGATATTGTGACAGTCTCTTTCTCTCACAATTTGACTGGGAAACCAGAGCTTTCTGTTCGCCTACCTCCAGCCCACTTTTCCATCTCAGTGAGAAGCCATGGCTCCCAATGAATCTCCTGTACAACATCACCGGTGGAGGCAGAAGTGGCTGAAGCTACAAGCAGCACTGAAATTATGCCGGGAAAGCTGCAATGAGGAAGTGACTTGATGGCTACGGGAGGTGCTATTTCTGCAATGCCCCTTCAGTCTGGGACAGACATTATGACAACACTGCACAAACTAGTTTCCCCCAGAACGTTCAGACTTTTGATACGGCACAGAAACAGATCACAGATCAGTAGTCCAAAAGAATTTCAAACATATGGACTCTTTCTTTCTTGTTCACATTAATACAAATGTTTTTTTTTTATGTGCTGTGTGACTGTGGTTGCTGAGGGGACACTGAAAACATTTGTCAACTATGGATATGAATCAGACCTAAAAAAGGACCACTGCAGCCAATATGTAAACAATTTGAAGATCAGCGTTTTCATGTGTCTCACATTCTACAGCACGTTATATCATTATGACCTCAGTGATGGAGGAGTGCTTTGAAAGCAAAGCAATGACCGAGGTTAGAGGAGATCATAAAACCAAAGCCGACTCCATCTTCCTCTTTCACTTCCTGTTCACCCCTCAGTGTCTCTTTTGCGAGGGCTGCTCACTTATAGAAAGAACACAGCAATCTCATGAATATACCTAGGAGACATCTGAATCCCCACTTACTGTACAAGTACAACATTTTAGACTTTTCACGATCATACTGACTAAGTATGAAAAACTGACAAATTCATTCAGACGTGACAGCGCTTGCTACAGGTCCGATGGAGAAACGGCACACAGCAGCCTTCTCTGCACACAATGTACTGTCACAGCAGTCCCACTTTTTTAGTTTACAGCCATGTAATGTCTCCTGACAGCCTGAAACTGGATACAAAGACATTTCATGAATAACACCACTGCCTACGGCAAGCCAGAAAAAATATTAATTTGGGACTTTTAATGGCATCTAAAGCATCTTGGAAATTGAATTCAATTATTTTTAAGACAACCCAATAACCTGCTACCAATGCAAAAGTCGAAAGGTACAGGATTATAATCATAATCAATGCAGAAGTAAGTATGGTCTCAATTTTATTTTTTTTTACAATTTAGATAAATCGCCTACAGTAAGATCGTTTTGTACTGTATGTAAAGAAAGATGACTTTTACCACATCTCCCATCTGAGATTCAGGTCTGCGACAACAAAATGTTGTGGAATCAAAAGCAAACCTCATGAGGAAACTGGATTGGCGGATGTTACAAGAAACATCGACTTGCCCTTAAGCGAGACACATAACCCCCGGTGGTCCGGCTGGAGCTGTTCAGAGACCAACAGAGAACGATACACAGGACAACTTCCTGTGTGTGTGTGTGCACATGTAAGACTGTGCAGCAGTGTGAGGCTGAGATGCAGCCTGCTGCTCAGTCATCCTTGCTTGAGAAAAATAAATGTTTAAGGAGGAGAAGGCTATGTAAGGAGACTGACATTTGACCAGACACACTGCAGACACCGAGGCTCAGCTCAGGGAAACAGTGCATTAAATGGTATACAGTGAGGTAGAGGGTAAATATAGTACGGCTTCAAAGTCTTGCCGCAGTTTTATTAAGGAGAACTAAAAACGCCACGTTCGCTCACCCTGGTCTTCTTGTACATCTTGTTCTTGAGGTAGCTGAAGGTCCGGCTGACTTTCGTCGCAGTCTTTCCCTCAGTGTCGCTCCGCAGAGGCCCAGGCTCCTCCTCTGATATACTGGAACACACACACACACACACACACACGCACACATAATTTTATCCTTAAACAGCTGCACTTACCTGTTTTCTCATTCTGAAAATGGTTGTGCTTGAAAGATTTTTTTTACCCCCACAAAGGACTATAATCCTCTTAGTACAGTACAAACCCTGAGAACGGTTGTCTGGTAGTGTGTATGTGCAGAGTTGGACTGACCTGTATGCTAGTGACCCAGAGGTGCTGGAAAACGACCTCATACCTGGTAAGAAACAAAGGAAAGGATGTGAGCAGTAGGACAACGATTCAGCAGGTGACATAAACAGGACAGGAGCTTTTGTTTTAATTTGCTATATTTGTCATCTAAGGTGGAACTTGTCCTTCCCCTCTCTATTTAGGGCAGTGATCGGCCACACTTGCCACTAGTTGTCTTGGTTTCCCCTGAAGCAGCTGAACGACTGCACTGCCCTAATGGTTAAAAAACAACAACTTTGTTTTGTCCATAAGCCTCACAGTTCATGCCCTGGTTTCAAGTACTGGACAGGGAACAAAATAATGCCCTTGAGCAATGTACTTCACCTTCAGGTACCCTCATGGAGCCTGTGTGGAGGCTGACAACAAAATGACTCTGGCACCGATGAGGGTGGCAAGACAAAAGGCCAAAAGCTTGAAGCCAGTTCTGCCTTTAGATCCAGTGCCACTAATGGCTGCTAGACGCTGGCTCCAAAAAAGTCCCTGGCTGCACGGACAGACACCCAAGCTCAGGAACTCTCGAAATACAAAGTCATTCACCCCCACAATAAATGATGGTCTCAATACCCAATTACATTTCATTCTGTGTCGTGGCTAGTTTGTCTTACAAGCACATCCATGTTGGCTGCAGCTAACGCGCCCTACCAAGCTCCGCCCAGATTCCCCTATTATTGAAATAGATTTCCTGGCCCGGGTAACTGTCACTGATTACACATAATATAAGTAAAGTAAATGAGAGCACCACAGTCTCTACTTAGTTGGTATCAGTTGAACGTAGGCATGCATTCTTCAAGGGAAATACTCGGCCTCCGTCTGAGAAGTCATTTTTACCCAAAATTCCAACAAACACAGAAATATGCAAAGCACGGCCTGCCTGCTCTGCATCAGAAAGTCAACCCCGAAACAGGATAATGAGGGCAAAGTTTTGGCCTGTGTGTGTTGCTAGCAACATAGTCAAGGAGACAGCAAAACACTAATGGAAATATCTCACCGATAAGAAAAGGGAAGGAATGGCTCAGCGTCTTCGACTAAAGGTGACAGGCTCACATTTATCTGGAGGGAAGAGCCGGCTTCTACAGTTCACCTGCGATGTTTCTAACCATTCTTTTCCTCTTTCTCTGCTGATTGTGTTTCTTTCTTCTTCTCTTTTTTTTCAAATAGATAAATCCAGAGACTAATCTAAGTAAAGGTCAGCTAAATACTAGCCTGTGTGAACAGGTAGTTTTCTACACTGGTGACTTTGCTACAAACTAATTGCACATTCACTCTGCAAGCAGCTTAGTATGGGCAGTAATTAGTGGTTCCCTCATGAAAAGTTTGTTGCATCTGAACCTTTTGGGGCTACATCTGCCTTCAGCATCTAGTTGTGTTTGGGCCTGAGTTCATATCTGTCCGTTACTACGGCCGCATTTATCCTACAGAAGAACTCACCCAGTGCAAAACCGTTAGAAGTGAAAGGTCGTGGCAAAGTTCAGGCTGCATATTTATGCATAATGTTTTAGATTATTCCAATATGATCCATTTTGTATTGTATATATTTGGTGATTGAATGTTATGAATATGTTTTTTTTGCCTTCAGCCACCCTCGTCGACATAAATCTGAGTGGTTCCAGAAATATTTTGGACACCTCCAGAGCGGGAGCATGAAGACAATGCTTCTAGTCATGGGTGGACATGTGGGCACATAAATCTGGGTGCTGGGTTACTTTTTTGAGTGTGTCAAACTTTGCTTGCACCATGAGGACTAGACCCTTTTCAGCAGGACAAGCCACAGTTACTTTCATATTCACAGTTTATAGAACTGTGTGGCTGCAGCCCGAAGCAGGTGATAGAATGATTGGATTCTAATGGGGATAGCTAGCATTTCTGGATTCTGACACCACAGCTATGTCCTACTGAAGCTACTGTCCGTTCACAGTACTCACTCAAGTTATCCTCATCATCGCTAGATGAAGAATCCCCGTAAATTAACTGAGACTTAGATTTGGTGAGGATTGGGGAAAGGCTGAAAGAGAAGGAAATTCGCCTCTTACGTCTCAGGTGTCCCACTGCTGGGGGGGGGGGAAAGAGCAGCAACAGATCACTTAATAAAAAGAAGTAAACTTCATAACAGAAGTGAAGATGGGGGATAAAGAGGAAGAAATGACAAGATGGAAAAAAAAACTTCTATATCTGACAAATTAAATGGTAAAGAGATTGAGAAAAACATAAAAAGGAAGCCTTTTTAACTTTAATTAATTTCACAAACTTTGTACCTATACACAGCGCATTTAGACATGTAGCTTTTTCTTGATCATTGTTGGGATTGGTATTGGACATGATGAATTCTCTTCACTTTAAAATGACTGTGCTCTCTCTGCGCACAGGGCCTTCGGATCTAATATGGTATAGGACCATTGTAATATGAGAACATTAAATAAACTTGGAAGCACAATAAAAAATCCTGTATTTGAGATATTTACTGCTTTAATGACTTATTAAATGTGTTCTACTTGGACTTTTCAATATACTACGACATCAAAGTGTAACAAAGTAAAGTAATCTGTTGATAAAAAGATCAAACGGTGATCACTGAAGGTACAGTACATCAGCCTCACAGCTCGTCACTCACCATCAATGTCTCGCTGGCTGATTGCGAGCATGGATACAGACTTGGTGAGGGGCAGGGTCATGGGAGAACAGCTGTTTCGCAGGGGCCGATATCGCCTTGATTTCTGTAGGAAGAGACACAAGGTTGAATGTAAGGTCGCATGTCAAAGTAACATGGAACAAAACATCACTGGTCATTTAACGGTAAACAGGAACGACGCAGCAAAAGGGGAAACTAGACTAAATGGTTGGTGATGTTCACAATTTATTTTAAAGTTCAATGAGAGCGGTGTGAAGCCCCCTGAGGAAAGCAATGTTTATCAAATCTTACTAATCCCCAAACTGAAAAGTCTCAAGCTTTACAAATCCATTCCTCCTCTCCTGGGAATTAGGCTGAGGACGTTCGTGAGGAACCCTCTGGGCCAACTGTGTGACAGTATGAAGATATGGCATCTAAAGGAAAAATCGAATGAGTTTATGCGTATGTGTGTGTGCGCATGTGTTTGTGAGCTGACCGCTTCCTGTAGTCTTCCATGCTCCCCCAGATCCTCCTGCTCCTCTGTCAGGGAAACCAGAGAGCCCCTGTCGTCGCTGTCATGCCGAGGCCTCCTTAAAGGCTCCAGGACTCGGGGCCCCTGGGCGGTGGGGCTCCTCAGCTCTTCTTGTACCCCACTGAGCCCCTCCAGGCTGTAGCTGTGTGGACAAACACGAGTCAGAAGTGGCCTCAATAAATATGGCTCGTCACAGTTTTCTGCTTACACACAACTACCGTGGCATCAGACACACACACACATACATGCACCTGTTGACAGACACACACACTGCTGGTCCTGCATAGTGTTTAGCCAGCTGAGTTATCACCAGGCTCCGGAGCAGATTTACCACTGAAGCAGGTGCGCATGATTCCCAACATCAGCATCAACATAGAGAGCTCCGGAGCTGAGATTTACAAACCCAATTACATCGATCCATGACTGGAAAATAAGAGGCCTTGAAAAATCCAATACAATGATTATGGAGAAGTAAACTACGGCTACATTTCAGGATGAGCTATGCTGCGCGGCTGCAGCTCCAGGACAGATTCGGTGATAGTTAAAGTTCCGGCAGTAAATCTCTCCTATCTCCAGCCCTTGGGTCTGCATGACACTCCATTATCCGGCAAATAATCATTCCAAAACGTTCGAACATCAGTAACCTAAACTGCACCAAAAGAGTCACGGCGGGTGATTGCCAGTGACCAGCTATGGAGAAGCACTCACCCATCCTCCGGTGCAGACGACTGCATTTGTCATATTAAGGCCTCCATCCTGCCAGTATTATTACATACTACCCTATAGAGCCAGAGGGTCCCTGGCACTGACATAAATAAAAGCAGCAGCTGTTTCAGCTCTCTGCTGCCATAAGTGACTGACTGACAGTTGACTGACTGACTGACTGACTGACTGACTGACTGACTGACTGACTGGCAGGGCAGGGCAGCTAGCACACACGGGCATACACCCACAACAACAGCAAATGCAAATCAAGCAGTATTTAAATAAGACCAATTCAAAGTAGGTCATGTGCTCTTTGCAAGACAAAGACAAACCCCATAAAAAACAGCATGCGCACACACTCACACGCGCAGACACACACACACACATTAAACTGTACCTGAGGGAACTAACTACTTCCACACGGAGACTGTGGGGGGCGTTGGGAGGGCACCAGCTGATGCTAACAGAGTGTGAAGTGGAGCAGTTAGTCAGCTGAAGAATGGAGGCGGAGATAAAGAAGGACTAATGGGAAGGTGGACAAGCGAGCGTGGCAGATCAATGACGATGCAGACAGAAGCGGATCAGAAGAGTCCGGGCCTGACCGGGTTACCGGCTCAGTGTGTGCAGCATATCATTTCACACCATCAAACACTGTAAATGTGTTCCGTGTGTGCATTTCCTGCTGCCGCAGCGTTGCGGTAATGTCAATACCAGACAGGAAGTAGACTTGAACCCAACGTTGTTGCTAAGAAATGCCATACAGCGAGAATAGCCTGCTAACACAAGCAGTTTTTTGTTGTTGTTGTTGTTGTTGTTGTTTTTTGGAATCTGAACGATGAGGCCCCAGTAAGTACATTGCTCAGCTCAGTCTCTGAACATAACAGACATGCTTTAATAATAACCTGACAGGCAGGGAGGCAGGTCATTATTAGCTATTCACAGTAATAGCACATCACCTGGATTTGCTGCACACAAGTGTTAGAGATGAAGACACAAAGGGCTTTGTTTTAGGTCAACGCTCGCCAGAAGGCACTTTATTTTCAACTCCATATGTCCCACTCAGAACACGCCTTGGTCTAAATTCTATCTTAACCAAATTCAAAGGATGTTGGTACAAAATAAATAACTAAATAACTTATTTTTAAAAAGCAGAAATTGGCCAATGAATATAAACACTGCATTTGCCTTTGAAATCCAGCAAAAAACTAGGAGTAAGAATTTCTCAAAAAGAACATGTCCATCCTACCCACGCTCTCTTCCACTGGCTCCTTCTACAACCAAAGGAGTCCACTGGTGTAAACTACAGTGTAAGGACAGATGCAGACTGTGACGTTGGCTCCTGCTCTTATAGTATCTCTCTCAGGAACCTTCCAACCTCTGCAGGGCTTCACTGCACCAATTGCAGAAGGCTGAGACCTGAAAAGGACATGTTGCTTGGTTCCCAAAGAACCAAATAACTAGTTTACACTCCACACTGATATGATGGCTCAGGCAAAAAAACTGAAACAACTCCACTCTGGGTCAAAGCATCAACATCACTCCTGGGTCGATGACACTGACTTTGTCTTTTCTGCTATACTTTAGTTTACTGCAGTTGTTCACAAAGTTAGGGGTGTCATTCTTGCATCACCAGCAAAACATCTGCCTGGCGTAATACTCAAATGAGTATTAGTCTGTGACCTCTCTGTTCATTTTCGATTTCCAAGAGGCATTACCAAAGGAGGCAGACAAATCGTGATGTCTGTTGAACGACTACAGCAGAGAGGAGACATCTGTGATGATGATTCCACGATGTCTGTGAACGATGTGTTGCTATTTTCGTGAGAGAAATTTAAAGATATCGGGTACTTAAACCCTCGCTTCTTCCATTAATCATCAGATAATCGGTTGTGATTGGACCGGCAAGTTTTCTGCAAGGGGGGAAATCACTTCCCAATGGAGGGGATCCAGACCATATTCTGGCAAAGCAAATTTAAATGAGCTCCCAGAATTAGTCTGGGTCCCGGACTACAAAACTTCCATCCAGTCTTTGCTGCTTGGGCACTCTGGTCTCCTCCAGGATGGAATTCAAAACTTTCAAGTCTAATAAAAATTCCCCACAGAACACCAAAAAAGAAAAAAAAAAATCAATCTCTGGCCAACACAGTCCTGTGCACCTCCAGAACTAAACTCCCCTCCCCTCTCCATGTGGCCGCTTGTTATTACCACTGCAATACAAAACACCAGTGTGTCTGGACCATAGATTTGCCACAGCACATCTTGCACATTCCAGCGGGTGAAAAGAGCAACATTTTTCAGAGCAGCAGCCTGCAGGGAGGGAGCACAGTGCAGCAGTAGTTCAGCCAGCATACATTAAAAAAGCGGGAGATCCAAAAAGGCCACACCTACATAGATTTTGTTATTACATGTCACCTAGCAACAAGTCAGCCTAAAAACTGATGAATGCAATTCATTGGTACCTTCTCCTGTGAAAGGTCGGCTTCCCCTCACCAGGGCTACGGATGGAACTGGAGGTGATGGATGAGACAGAGACAGGAAGAGGCCGATGACGTGTGAGATGAGTTGGGATATGAGGGAATGGCAGGTCATTAAGAGCATAATCAATGAATGAACAATCTGTTTTACTCCATGATGGCTCCATGATCTTCTGTGGATACAGCTCTATGGCCCACACACCACCATGTTAACAATCACATTCACCCGGCATGATGATCTTAAAGGAATAAAAATCAAAGGTGCAAATGGACTAAGCGGTTGCTTCTCTGTTTCCACTCCAACATCATGACACAGGCAACTACTCTGCAGACGGTCAGCGACGGGCTGCTGTTTTAGCATTGTCGGTGTGTATCAACGCCAGTGTGAAGTAGTACGCGTTAACTGATATCTACTGTACACTCACAGGAACATGTGCGGCTTTAAGTGTGTGTGTGCGGAAGATGAGGTGTGTAGCCCTGTGTGTTTGTGCTTATGCATCTGTGTGTGTACAATTTTGGCAGCTCCCAAACACCATCAGACAAATGGCTACACAGCTGGTCTCAGCAGGAGGAAGAGCCTCGACATGGCACGGAGAGAGTGACGTCAACAAGCCCTCATAACACATCTGCACACATCAGATCTACTGACATCTACTGACAAACACCAGAGTAACACCAGGAGCTAATATGTGGAGCAAAGAATTTACATTGACTTTCATAAAATCAATTCAACTTCATCCACAATGTAATTAGGAATTCTTCATCTTCAAGAATGGAATCAAATGCCTTTCACGGTCTCACCTCCTCTGGTTCATCTCCGTGTCGGCGCCGTTGTTCTTTCCAGGACCCCAGCTGTGGCGGCGAAGAGGCGACAGGGAGCGGATGCTGTTCCGGAGGAGACAAGAGCGCCGCGGCACCTCTGTCACTCTGTCTTTAGCCTCTTCTTCAGCTTCTCCCGCTCCACCTCCTCCTCCACCGTCCGGTTCTGCACAGGTATTAGCCCCAGTCTGGATGCCCTCCTCTGGGCTCCAGCTACAGGCCGGACCCTGGCTGCCCTCAGGACTGGAGCTGGGCGGGCCGAGGCTGGCGGTGTCGTCTGTGGAGGAGCAGGAGACGGAAACTTCGCTGGCAGTGTCGCCTCCTGTCAATGGTTCATCACTCTGTGGACATAAAAAAAAAAAGAATATATACAGTGTATTGTATATCATTAGTCTAATCCTGACGACACAGACTTGTGTCCCTACAGTGAACTGTCAAAGGCCACGGAACACAACCCTAAAGTGGTGGTTTACCATGAGCTATCAAGAGCTTCATTTATTCAAAAAAGCTTCATTTATTCAAAAAAAATTTTTACTCTACTTTTACACAAACGTGTGTAAAAGTAGCTTTTTTTTTGTTGTTGTTGTTTTTCACTTCCATCCCACATTTGATCAATGAGTTTCCTAGTGGAGAGCGAACTACAATTGGCAGTGTTAGATAAACACTCACAAAGTCACACAGGAGTGGAGCCTTTAACTCTGGACAGAAATAAAACACCTTTTCAATTCCCCATAAAGTCCATTTCACATTATAATATAAAAGAATAGAATTGATGCTTATTAGCATATCACATTGTATCCATCAGCATTAGATGAATCGAGAGAAGGTTGGTGGAGCTATTTAACCCACAGGAATGGCATATAATGAGGACCAAATGGTAAGGCTTAGGAGATAATGAGCCAGAGACAATTTATAGCAACACTGACATTTAAACAAGCCACAATAAATAATGGCTACCATGTGAGAACAAATGTTTTTCCGAGAAAATGTTTTCAAGTCACCATATAGGTTTTCAAGGTTAATACATCAAACATTGTGATGTACAATATTTGTCAACTAATATACATCTTTGCAAATGATAAAATGATAAATTCATGGAGGAGAAGGAGAAAAATGTTTCTACCTTTCTCGGACTCAGTGCATTGTATTTCACCGGTCTCACCTGTCTGACAGCTCTGTGACACAAACCTACAGAAAGACATTGTACTTCTACGTGCGATTTGGCCGGGGTCTGGTGGGAAAGAGCTCCTGCATACAAACACAGGTTTGGGAGGGTCCGATTAGAGCTAATTTGTAGGTGTGAGCTTTAACTGGGACTATTGTGTGGCCAGCTGCAGTGAGAGCCGAGCATAGAGCGGCTTCTGTCGAACGAGCGGGGAATGAAAGATCTGCTTCATGCTGCACACACAACTTCCTCTGGGAGCGAGAGAGCGCATGGGTTTTATTTGTGTGTGTATGTGTGTGTGTGTGTGTGTGTGTGTGTGTGTATATGTATTCAGGCTTCATGTTACTGCAGTGTATATGTTTGTGAGTCACACTGTAGAGGAAAGGGAGGGTTTCAGCTGTGTTTTAAACGTCATATTGTATTTCAGGCTTTTGCATGATGCTCGCGTCATTAGACACTGCAATTAGTGAGCGTGTGAAGTTACAACGGAGGACAAAATCTACAGTACCGCATCCTGTGAAGAAAAGACATTGTTTCCCCACAGAGAGCAGTGAAGACGTCAATCCTCTCTTACTAAAACTGAATTAAGCTGCTGCGCTCTTTGTTTGGAACCAGAGCTTGTGGACTTCACGGCACATTTTTGCCCTTCACTGCCTCTCTGCAGCGCCCGAGCCCTCCACTGCAGATAGTCCTTGCACTGACTTTTTCCATTGTCCCCCCCCCCAAAAAAAGGACATACGGTTCATAATACCATGAGCGTGTTTCAAGTGCTCAACACAGCAGAAAAGGGAAAAAAATACAAGTATTTCAACTTTAACCAAAGGGCGCCCGTCTTCAAACAGACTTTCAATAGCAGCCGAGTGACAGCAGGGACCGAAGCTTGCTCTTCCCCTGCAGCAGCGGTGTAGAGCTCCTGGGCTTAGAGAAATGCTTAGTAGATGTTTGATTGCTGATGAATAAAAAGCAGAGACTGACAAAATAGCTCCTTCACATGTAGCATACAATCCCTGCAGGACTAGTTGCAGGGATAAACACACACAAAAAAATATCTTGCTGCTCAACACGTATGTACTGTATGTGTGGACCGCAGCCATTAGAGGTGGGCACTGAATTCAATGCTGCAGGGTTAATAAACTGTATCCTATTTTTACATTGGCTTCTGTAACAAGCTGGTTCATAACGTCTGGATTATAACGTCAAAAACATTTTCCTGAGGAATTTATGGTCTAAATTTCTAGTTTCAAGTCCTCTTCAATACAGCATGATGTTCATTGTATAAATGATGGTCCCATTTAGAGTTAAATACTCGATAAAGCACCGAAACATTGAAGCGCGGACAGCGTGATTGACAGATAGGACCGTCCAATAGGTGCAGGGTTGCAGGTTTAGGTGGACGAGCAGTGGACAAGCTCTCAGTCGTGCCCCACCCCCTGCTCCTCCAAATATGGTTACTTCCGTTTTCGAAAAAAACAAGATGGCGCTGACCAAAATGCTAAACTCGTGGTTTCAAAACAGTAGTTAACAAACCAACGGGTGACGTCACGGTGGGTTTCCACTTGGTTCAAACTCACATGGCAACCCACATCTTTTTTTTTTTTAATATATAAATTTGAACCATAAATCTGCTCTGCTAACACAAACACTGTAATTTATGTTGATTATTCAAAAACATATCAACACCACCACTTTCCCACCGAACCCCAGTTACGATAAAGGAAATCAGGCAGCAGCGGTCAGACCTTTTTGAAGACGCTGTCACATCCCGGCTCTGCGTTGAGGAAGCTTTCTATGTCGCTGCCAGAGTCCCTGTGAGTTGTGGAGGGGCAACTGGTGGTGCTGCCCGTCCTACTGGGCAAACTGGAAAACGCTGAGGAATGTGAGGATCCTGAAAAACACAAGGACGGCAATTAAACAACTATTGATTCAATGTAGGACATTGTCGCTGCGGCGAAGAGGAGGGATGTTAACTTCAACTCTCACAAAAGAAATAGAGGAGAAATATTTTTATAAAATGAAATAAAACCTGTTCGTGCGATTAAAGTTAGATCCCACGTTCATATTTTCTTAGTGAGAGCACTCGGCTGTTAAAACTGAAAAACACCTTGATTCCAAAATAGTGTTTTTATTCCCTGCTCTCAAACACAAGCAGGTCTGTTAGACATCAGTGTAGGAATTTGAGAAGGTGTGAAAAGCCGGGCGGATCAATGGCCAACTGTCCTCCTGTCTGAAGCCCACTGCGCTGAACTGCGAGGGAAAGGTTTTGTGTGCTCAAAAAGGTCTAAGGGCCGAACTGAAGAGCTCACTTAGAGGAAAATGACAGCTGAAAATGTTTTTGATGCCACAGCGAGTACAGCAAAATGTTTTATTATTTTCAATGAGAGTTAATCATCATCGATAGCGTAGCAACCTTGGGGCCGACTGCACACTGATGTTTGAAAAGGAATTTCTGCAGAATATTCTATTTGCCATTTCTATAAGTTAGATGCAATTTACACTTAGGTTAACAGTTGTTCGGCGGAGAGCAGTATGAAATGCCACGCAGACACTTTGAAGTCTGCAATCACCAGCCACGCTGATTTGCAAAAAAGACGGTCCCTTTCATACCTGAATCGTGGCCAGCAGTAAATTACATTTTAATATTTTCAAAACACAAAAGCAGCTTTAAAAGACTTCTCCCGTGGTAAACTCTTGGACTACAGAGCAAGTCAGTGCTCCTCATCAGACCCGATGCTTTTAAACCACATAGCGCCTATTCAGCGTGAGCCATTTTTACGTTTGCACACACTATTTCAGATATTCTTTAAAAGCCGCCTTACCACATAAGCGATCAACCCTCACGTCTGCACAACACTTTCCTTTGCAACAGGATTTGGCAGCCGCAATTTTTCTGCACATGTAAGGACATGTACAGATATTATCCCAGACCAAACTAAAAGAGGAAGACTGTACCCAGCGGCCAAGAACAGCTGGATGAGATCATTCGCCGAGTGTGTTATCGTGCATCACTTCTCACGTCTATTTTCTGCCAGAAAAAGCGGAAGTTGTTCTTATCCCTCAGGAACATTTTTCGCCTTCCCTGCACTCATGTGAGCAAGAGGAAGTTCAGTTTCTGCATCCTGCATATGTGCGAATACAGCAAGAGTGCTCATCGATCAGTGTGGCATTCCCACTGAAAATACCATTAGTAGAGATGGTTGAAAATATCAATATTTATAGATTTGAGGAATTGTGGAATGAGAGTTTTCCAATTGCCAAAACTAATTAGGTCTGATCTCGAGACATCAAGAGAGGTGGCAGCAGACCTTTCCATGATAAAAGTCAGTGTTGTTGATGTTTTCCATATGGCAAAATGTGTTTGGTAAAGAAAAATTGAAGCCGAGCAGAACTGTGTGTTGTTAGATGAATATAACAGGTCAAATTGCAAAATAGACATGATCAAAAATAAATAAATCTGGAGAAACGAGACATGGTGATACATAACAGAAAAGATGAAGTATCTGTGCAGCCTTCCTGTCTTAAAAACACTCTGTACATTTTTATACTGTTAGTCGAGATAAGTCACCCCTGATTGATAGTATCAGCAATTACACATAAAACCGTATCTATTTTTTTTCCCCTCTACCCATATATTTCCTTGTCCTGTATTTCTCTGAGAACACGGCAGGTTCAATTCGTACCAGGATCTCCGTGCCTCTGGGAGACCACTAGGTGCTGAGACTCTTTGAGGGCAAACGAACACAGGTTGTGGCGCTTCAACTTCTTCTCTTTTTTGGTTGTTGTCGGAGCCTGAAGAAGCTGGGCAGGTTCTACCTTAGGTGACCTGAATGATGCTCATAATCAGCTATCGTGTTACCATGTCGTGCATGGACTATAACAAAGAGGTGCGCTGGGAATCCTGAGACTGGTCGAAACATGAAGAGACAAAATGAGCTCCAATCAGCGAAGGAAGAGGCCAAAGGGGGGGGGAGTCAAGAGGTGAGATGTGGGTTTGCAGTGGGGAGGTGTTCAGTCAGTGACTTGTTAAGCTACACCAATGATCAGAAACATGGAGGGGGAGGGGGACTTCCTGCAACAAAATCATTTTAGATTTCATTTCCAGACATTGTTAATTTCACAAACTAACAGAGCCCTAACCCGAGATGATGAACTGATCAGCCGTTTACATTGTTCTGGAGTTAAAACCAATTGCACAGTGTTGCACAGATTTGAGAACTGATGGTATAAAACATCAATCATTTGTAATTACAGAGCTCGACTTCAGAGGTGCCACAATCCAAGTCTTGCTCTGGAAAACGACGTCTCCATATCTGCGTCCCCACACTGTACAGGTCTACGACTCGATCGGCCAAATTGTGACACGCAGAGGATCATTTCTGTGGTTCTCTCTAAGGAACAGTTTATATATATATATGTCTGCAGTAGAGAGGCCATAAGTTTAATTGCTGCAGTCCTGCCTGTCAAATAATAACTGAACACTGTGCACCCCCGTTTAATGTTGTTTTATTAAATTGGGCTGTTACCTCAAGACTTCATTAGAAGCAGGTTTCCTTTAAGTCATGGTGAATAACATCACATTTCAAACACGATAAACTAAAACCAACAACACTGACCTTTGGCTGCGAGTGCCGCAGATAGTGGAGCGTACCAAGATGGTAGTGGGAGTTAACGCAAAAAACACTTTACTCTTTGTTCTCCATCTTTGTCTTAGTTCCTCCGTGGATGGAGAATAACGAAATGTGAATGTGTTTGAACGCGTATGTGTGTTGGGGGAGTGACAAGTGGTGGGGACCGTGGTGGATGATGGGAGTTTTTCCCGGACTCAACCACCTCGCAGCTGTCCAGCAAAACTAGCAGGCGACTGCGAGCTTTGTCAGCTGTCTCACACACACACACACACACACACACACACACACACACACACACACACACACACACACACACACACACACACACACACACACACACACACACACACACACACACACACACACACACACACACACACACACACACACACACACACACACACACACACACAGAGAGAGCGAGAGAGAAAGACAGACAGACAGAGAGAGACAGACAGACAGACAGAGAGAGAGAGAGAGACAGGTGTAAAGTCCTCTGATGACTCAGTGGGTGGTTGAGGTTGATAGTTACTGTGAATCTTTCACAAAACCGAGGAGGTTATATGAACTAATAGGAAATGTGTGTGTATATCTTATTTTCTTCTTCTTTCTCTTCGTAAAGACCAATTTGACTTTTTACTTAGAGAGACCAGTGGGGTCAACAAAAGAAAAGTAGCTTATATTTAATTTAAGCTGTTTTCTAACATGAATTGTCTGGAAAATTGGGTCCGGAGTTAGCCCTTCACATAGGACGAGCGCCGCACAGGAGATTGTCAGACGTCTTCACGCCAACAGGAGCGTTTCTGGAACATTCTGTGGCGTCTGGGCAGAGCACGCAGGGTGCAGGACATGATGACAACTCTGCAGCAGCCGGTCTGTCAGAAACCACCAGGGACTGAGCTCGATAGATACTGAGCAACCAACAACACCTTATTTTTTTGTTTAAGCTGAAGCCTGAGGAGGCAGAGCAGGGCCTTCAGCAGACGGGCAGAATCATTAGTATGAGCGACATACATTCACAAAGCAAAACAACCAAACAAACCTTTGGAAATGCATTATGAAAAGTCCTCTGGTTTTTCACTGAAATAAAAGTCTAACCTCTGCCGTCTTCCTCGGACACATTTCAGAGCGGACACCAAACTGTTATTCCAACCTTCGCTTTGATACGTGTAAAAACCACCATTTACCACCGTCCTATATCTTTGTCTTCCTCGCTGTATTACTTTTGCCTAGAACCCGAGGCACGCCCAACATGCCTCCTTCTACGTAAATAAGGGTTTCTGAATTGAGTCCGAGCAAAAACACGGCTTCACCCACGACAAATGTAATATGCAACATAACAAACAGCAGTGTGCAGCAGCAGCATGACTCCGACTAGAGAAACCGCAGGCAGCCGGGCAGAGCTGTGGCCTTTTCCACAAAACATTAACCATGGGATGCTGGTCCAGGTCCGTCCTAAATCACAAACCGTGTTCTGCACTCATCTTCACTGTTGGTTTGTTTGTGAGCCTGTCAGTTTAAAGTGATGTATTCAGTCCCCAGGCTGACGTTTTGCACAAACTCCTGGATCAATTGCTGCTGTTTTTATCTGCATAGTATTTTTTTTAAACTTTTGATATATACAGAAAACATTCAAGAAACAATTGGCCACACAACATGGTAACATATTGACCAATAACCCTCCAGCAGAGTACCGCTGTGGTCTCTGGGCTGACTCATTTCTCCTGAGTCAGCCCGTTCACTGAGACTTTTGACAGAAGGAGGTCAATACCCCCAACCTCCTACCTCACTTCTGGATAAATGTCATATAACCAACTAGTATCATCTGGAGTAGGGTTCGACCGATTATCTGCCGGGCCGATTATCAATGCCGATATTCGACATATCTATGAATAACGGTATCTGCCATGTTTTAAGCCGATTTGCCGATAAGATAGTTCAATTTTTGAATGTGCTAATTTGACTCTGATGCAGCCGCAGTCACGACTCCCTGGCCTTTAGCAATGTCCCGTCCAAGTGTGTTTGTGTGTTCAACTCCATAATAATGCTGCCGATAGCTTTCCTGCACTTTTTGTGTTAAGGTCATGTTGAAAGGTTCTGTGAATTAAAGATATCCTTTAAGGAATTTCAACAAAGTTTTGTGTTAAGAGTTTTTATTATTCAAAACTTTTTTTACTGCAGACAAATGTCGTTTTCAAATATCGGTTATCGGTCGACCCCTAATCTGGAGTTTTGGAGTCTGAATTGTTTAGATCATGTCTGCAGTACGTTCCACCGTTCACTAATTCACTATTGAGTCTGAGTCTACAACTTCAGTTAAGCATATTAGCAAGCTAATGTTTGTTGACGAGCATAAACAACAAAGTAGAGCAGAGACTGCCGGGAATGTCATTAGGTTTGCAGATTTGTGTCGATAAACCAGTGATATACAAAGTGAAATTTGATCTGATGACGGTGCTCGATGAAACGTTTAGGGGTCACCTACTGTACATTACTGCGACAACATTAATACCACTTGGATGTGATCGAGGTGGGGACGTGGACTATTTCCACTTCAAGTAAATCAGGAAATGATTTCAGATACAACTTTAAAAATGTAGCGTTTATTGAGCTCACCAGTGGATGGTGGACTAGACTTTTACAAACAGCAAGTGTCCTGCTGTGGTTACTGTCTGTTAATACACCCTCAATAAAAGAACAGAGAGAGAGAGAGAGAGAGAGAGAGAGAGAGAGAGAGAGAGAGAGAGAGAGAGATGGATGGGTTTAGTGCTGCACAGGAAATCCCCCCCTCACTCACCCTTACATTTTACTTCCGTTTGACACTCCTGTCTTTTCTTTGCTTATCTCTCTCTTTCCACCTTGTGTTTCCTTTATTTCCCTTTTTTTATTTCTTCATTTCGTCGATTCCAGTCCATTCTTTCCCTCTTTCTCTCCACCTGGCAGACGGATGTGTCATCCCTTTTCCACAGCGATAAAAGGCAGTTTGTTCTCAGTCTGATCCAGCTCATCGATCTGCTGGTCTCTTTTTATTGAGTCTGGTCCCTGTCGACATACTCATCTCATGGAGGTGAACCATTCCCTTTTTCCTCATCTTGCCATAGCTCATCCCTAGTATGCGTCAACATCGAAAATTTCTCACATTGAGGTTTCTCTTTAGAGTCGCTCCCCCTACACTGACAGAAATGTGTTCACAGCTGCAGTGGCAACTATCAGCTGTTTGCTGTGATGACACTTCTCCTGTAGCCACACGAGCAGAGAGGCCGTGGGAATGGAAACGTCTGTCAGTTGGTCAGTCGGTCAATTACTTTGGTCCAGAGTGAAACGTCAATGAATTGAATGGATAGACATGAGAACGGACACACGTTCATGGTCCCCAGAGGATAAAAAAAACCTAAAGACTGAGGTGATCTCCCAGTCTGCTCACCTAGTACTATTCATTTATATTCATCATAAAAGAATAGAGCAAGACTTGCATCAGTCTTGCTCGTACATTTCTGACATGTTGAAAGACGTTTGAAGAACAGCAGAAGAGGGATGAATAAAAAAGAAACGGAGCTCAAATCTAAATTAAATTGGGCTGAAGACATCATGCTAGTAAGAAATAAGCCAAGACAACGTATGCATATGTTTAATTATGAGAAATCTACTTTTGAGCTGAGCTATGAAGATCACACCTCTTACCACATGGTTTCTACCGTTCATCCTGCTGGTTCTCTGTGACTCCACTGGCACTAGCGTTAATTAGCTCTGTTACATGTACTGGGTCACGTCCAAAAACTCCGGAGGGGCAAGTGATATACAAAAAGGGTCAACTGGAGCTCCACCAACTTTTCCAGCCTGTGCTGTTTGGCAAAAAAATGACTCAAATCAATGAGATGCTTATGGCGAGCATCCGCATCCCCTTGTGTTCCTGCAGCCTGAGCATGATGTACGAACAATACAAATCAGAGTTCAGCTCATTAACACTTTGCTTTACAGTGCCGATCATAGTTAAACATTGTGCAGACAACCCTCTCTATTTACTGATACATATTGTATACTCTTATGTATCTACTAAACTATGTTCTGCCATCACAGTTTTTCAATGGTGTACAGTGCTGGGAAACCACTGGCCCCAATCAGTAAAGTATCATACACATTTCACTCTCCTCCATCTGTGTACGTATTCAAACGTTCAACTACAGTTAAGCAGGCAAAACTAAATCAAAACAAGCCAGCACCAAAAAAATTAATAATTCAGCTCCAACTAGTCCAACAAGTGTCAGCAAACTACTTTTTGAAAGTCAGTTTTCCATCACCGTTACAGCACTGCCACGTGTCGCGCCTTACAAATTTCTAAGCCAATTTACCATCCAACCAACAACTCAACTGTCGACAAAAGGCTTGAAAGCTCCACAGAGAGAAGCATAGATGACTATAGATGTCGCGTTTGCAAAGTTGTGTGAATACTTGGAATTCTTTGGCATGAGGCTGGCCAAACGGTCAAATCTTTAATAGCAGCAGAGAAGCATAATCAGAGGTTTTATAGCTCCAAAATAAAACAATATCTAACAACAAAATCAGCCATTTCGTCTTAACTTGGGGTTTCAGACGAATATTCTCTTTTGAGTAGAAAATAACTGGCAGACAGAGACTGATGAGCTACAGTATTGAATCCAACATGAACAACAAAAAAGGCTCTCGTCAAAACGCAGACGCTCAAACGACGAGTGTCTTCGCTTCCGAGTCAGTGGCATTCAACCAGACCACTCGAGGAGTCAACAGGCCAAAACGTTAATTTGCCATCACTTCAAACAAATGGGCTTCTTGAGACAAGGGACATAAACATCGTCCATTAACATTAATGCCTGAATGACCCAGTGCAACACATTTGTCACTGATGGGAGAGTAACCTTGCAGTGCCGCTTATAGCAACATACATGAATCATCTGAAATTGAAAAAAACTAAACAAAGCGCAGAGCAAAGCTATTTGAATTCACAAGACCACTGAGACCAGCGGGTTTGGATCAACAGTGGCCAGCGATGGCTCTTACCTGAGTGCTGAGAGCTGCAGGGCTGAGGGAACGACGCCTCTCTATCTCGGTGGATCTGCGGAGAAACAGGAAGACACTGAATCAGCCTCGGCAACATGTGACTGTCACCCAGTCGACGTGTCTGTTCGGAAAGTGTTGCTCTCGCACACAGGACGAGAGGCAACGGTAAGACACTCTTTATAAAGGCAGGCTTAAGAGCACCCGGAGGATTTAGTAGCTACACGCCGGCCCCATCTCCTAGAGGAACTGTTTGCAAATATCTGACTTTGGCCCGTTTTCAGCCTTCAGAACTAACAGTCCCACTGACACCGACTCAAACGCACTGACACACAAACACACACACACCTTCACACACACGCAGCCTGTCAGAGATCTGTGGCTGGCATTAAACACACAACGCTGGGGCTCTGCTTCCTCTGTGGTCTGAATGTCTATAAAACAGCTTAGTGTGTGTGTGTGTGTGTGTGTGTGTGTGTGTGTGTGTGTCTGTCCGTGTGTGTGTGTGTCCGTCCGTGTATGTGTGTGTGTGTGTGTGTGTGTGTGTCCGACCGTGTGTGTGTATGTGTGTGTGTGTGTGTGTGTGTGTGTGTGTCTTTGTGTGCGTGCGCTGGTTTCAGCTACAAAAGCCACAGCCCCCGTTCCTCTTCGCAGGCAACACAAAAGCTTCGACAGTTTGGCCGAAGCTGTGCAGACGTGACTGACAGCTCTGGATGTGAAGCTTACACAGACTCAGAGGAGCGCATTGTGTTTTAATGAGCTCCATCAATGAGACGCAGATAAAGATGATGAGCTTTGACTTTGAATGTGTCTCTCATACAAACCGACTGAATAAATAATCTATTAACAAAGCCAGATTGCCAGCACCGAGCTCTTCACCAGAGACCCTACATCACAAAGGCCTCGTCGGCTGAAAAACACGGGTTTGTTTTTCGGGGCTCGAGTGATTTTTCTGAACTGCAGGACGTTTATGGTCTGTCCTATCAGGGGCTCGCTCCTTTCCATTCAGCTACTGTAGCTTGTTTTCACCCCTCCTTAATTCTTCCCATTTAACTCCCAACCCCAGTAAACCCAGGTCAAGCCTGGCTCAGATCAACAGGCTTTAGCGCAGCCCTTTAAACTTGGCTGTGTGCTTAGGAACCTCCAGACGTAGTATAAACATGCCACTAATCCAAAGGCCACGACCTTGTGTCCAAAAGAAGACTCTGGGGAGCGGCGTTCATCAGGGCGCAGGTTGTGAACGATCCTCCCGTTCAGCAAAGTTCAGCACGGCAACGTCAACCTTTTTACACGGCGAAAGGTTGTCATGTGAAAACAATAAATGCTGTATGAAAATTTCAAGAGATGCACTCAGCGTTCAGCCTTCTGACTGAATGCGAAAAAGGCGAGCGAAGTAGGCGATGTAACACAAAACGATGGAGCAAATAATGACTTTAAAGGATTCGTCTGACCTATAGGGAAATACCCCTTGTTTGCTTTCTCTGGTGAGAGCCAGATGAGAGGTTTGATCGCTCTGATATCTGTCTGTTCAATATGAAGCAGGAGACAATAGCTTACTGAGCACAAAGCCTATAGAAGCTAAGAGAAACAGGGGAAATCTGCCAAACAGCACCTTTTAAAGCTCACTAATTAAAATGTATGTTCTTCAAAAGTTGTGGCATGGGGTTATATGTCAGACCCCATCTCTGTCAAGAACACAAATACAGTGGATTGGGTTGTCATGGGTAGTCTAAAAAATGCCCTTCACAATTGCCCCAGAACTCAGGTACTTTGACTGTTTTCCCGACACACAGCAGTCCAAGATCTAAATATATTCCATCTTCATTCATAAAAGCAGAAAATGCTCACATCTGAGAAGCTGGAACCAGAAAAATGTTTAGCATTTCTCCTTGCTTGAAGCTTTGAATGTTATAATTAAGATTTTCATTACATCAGGCCCCTCGATTCAAATTCATGGACGGCATCTTCTATGACGGCCTTTAAATGTGTTTACATTCTGCAGTTACCGTCTCATTGTGAGAGGTCGCCATTCCCGTGTGGGATTAAAATTGCCCACCAACGCACTATGAGATAGTTTCCCAAAACGGATAAAAAGAGGAAAAGACGTTCAAACTGGACTACACCCCCATCCTTTGGGGGTGAAGGGGCTGAACAATTTCTTAACAACTAACCCTCAACTGTCCCAGTGCAGATTATAGTCAAGCCAGCTGAGAGTCAGAGAAACACTGAGCTCGGTTGTCCTAGCTGGGAGTGGCGCTGTGCGTGTGCGCGCGTCAAAGCACCCACTGTGATCATACACTTCTGCATTACCACAAACGCACTGACAACTACTTACATACCAACTGGCAGCGTGCACATGCTCCTGCATCAGCCAACAGTGTTGCATGCGTGCTCAGAACACACACACACACACACACACACACACACACACACACACACACACACACACACACACACACACACACACACACACACACACACACACACACACACACACACACACACACACACACACACACACACACACACACACACACACACACACACACACACACACACACACACTCTCACTCGTGCTCCTTTACTTCACTCATCAAGCCTCACATGCACAAATCCCCCACAGGCACATACATGCACAGACAGCACACACAGGCTTTTTCCCCCCTTTTCTCACAGCTGTGCTCGGATATCAAACCGGGCCCACAGAGAGAACAAACACGCTGACGAGGAAAGATTAGCTGGTCACAGAGGGCGCTGGTACACACCAGATAAACACACACACACACACACACACACGCACACACACACACACACCACACACACCACACACACACACACACACACCTAGAAATGCCTGCACAGATTCTGCTCCAAAATCTGAATAGATTGCCAGTGATTGCCACGAATTACAAAAGGCTACAGGAGGACAGCAGTGACAGCAGGACTTCAAACAGAAACAAAGGAAGGGGAACGAAATACAGACTGAAGCCAAAGTAAAGGAAACAGCAGCTTTGAGTTTGTTCATAGGCTGTTTACCCACCAAGGAGCAGCAGAACGGCCCCAGTGTGTATTGGCACTGATTATACAATGGATTGAACTCCAAGGTATGAGACGAAGATGAAGTGGGTGCTTCTAGTAGAGAGTGTGGATGTACTATTATGCAGAAGTACCTGCTAATAAAGGAAGTAATGCATTTTACACGTGTACGTCGTGTGTTGCAGCTCGTATTTGTTAGCGGAAAGGATAAATGTTGACCGCAGGACGGAGGAATGAAATAAACCCGCTCAGTCTGTACTGAACAGAAGCCTCCCTAATTTCAATCAACTTCTCCTTTCAAATCAGAACTCTTCACCATAGATACAGGGGGGGGGGGGGATGGGGTTGAAGACACAGTCAGAGCTTGAGTTGACAAATGTGTCTTGTCGAATACAAACCAAGAGGCATAAAGGTGTTCGCCGAGCAAGGGTTCCAGCCAGAACAGCCTCCTCCGAAAACTGGTATCCTGAATTCAGAGCAGCCCAGTGCATATTTGTAGTGTCGGGGGACTCCAAACTGTACCCAGTAAAAACACATCTGGTTTAAAAATTTAAAAAAAGGCAGGCTAGTGTGAGTGTATGCCGGGGCAGGCAGGACTTGGACCGCTGCCTGGTTTCTAAACAGGCAGGCAGGCAGGCGGCCAGCGAGGCTCTGCAGCATTCGAGGATGCCGTGGCGGAATGAATGACTGAATCTTCTCGCCAGGTATGTAATTCCCAGTGTGATCCCTGAGGGCAGCTGGTGGCAGACCTGAGGACGAAACCTATTCTCTGTGGCACATTGGACACTGTTCTGAATTCAACCCCCCCGAACACTTAGAGCAGGACACAAGCAAACACGTCACCAGCCAGTAAAACGACCCGACTGATGCGGAGATTTTGTTGTGGATTTTACATTTTAGTTCTTCTAGCGAAATCCTTTCCGTTGGCCTTCCTTCACAGAGAGGTCAGAGGTCACAGGCAACCGCAGAATGGCGCACGAGTGGAACTGACAGGGAGAGAGTTTTGGCAGTGGAACATTTCAGCTTGGGGGAAAACTGAAATCAAGGTCCTCTGGCTTTTGTGAACAACAGAACGCTTGGACTGTTTTAGTCAGACTGATTTCTTCTGAGATCGACAGAAAAACAACCAGTGCTACGAGCAAGGGGGGGTCAAGAGTCAGAGACGGTTGCATTTCTACTCCAGACTATTCCTCAAACTATTTCTGTGACAATGAAACAATTGAGAATGTTAGAAATGAGCTAAAGGGAGGGGGGTGTTATTTTGGAGATGTGTTGTTTTGCCATCTATGTGCTAAAACCACATGCGCCCGTAAATACACGGTAACACGGCGCTGGTTAGTTTTGGTTCATTCTCAGTTACTGTTCTTGGTGGAGTAATGATGTGTTTTGTGACTCAAGGCCAGGAGAGATGCTGGGATGTGAAACGCTGGTTGGAATGAAGTCATTTGGCCAAATGCCTGTTTCCATCTGAGGCCAGAGGAAACCGTTAGACCGATGCTGCCTTTTTTCCCACACCATCGCATCTCTCTAACTTTCCCTCTTCCCCTCTCTCACACACACACGCACACACACACGCGCACACACGCGCACACACGCGCACACACGCGCACACACACACGCACGCACGCACGCACATCCTTGCTATGTCACCCTCTCGGGTGAAAATAGGAGCTGACATCAGGAGCAAGTTTAGAAAGTGACAATAGACTAAAGAGAGGTGTTACATAAACCAGGGCGACCCACTTCATACATATTTTCCTCTCCGTGCCTCCCAGTCTGCTCTGATCCTACGTGTAGATGTCAAATTCAGCTGACGGTGTGATGGTCAAAGTGTTGGAGGACATGTCAAACGTCTACTGTACATTGTTTAGTTTATACATTATATCCAAGAGTCCAGTTTTCAGTCTGTGTTTATTACTTTTAGGTCATAGTTAACTGTCATCAAGCGACAGGAAATGTTGTAGTTTTGAGTCATTGGCTCAGTTTGAATAAAATCTATCCGGTCTAGTTTAGTTGATGGCAGTTGGATAATATCAAGTTTTGTCTCTTTTATTGTTTATATCTTTGAATATGACACCAACGGGATTCACCGTCTTACTACTCAAAAACCTACAACCAACAGAAATTAGCTGCTGTCCTACTATACAACCAAAATAAAATGCCAAAATGTTGCCAAGGGTCTGTGTATGTATAGAGCAGGGAACCTGCCACTTGAGCTTTAAATAGCACAACTGCTTGGGCACTATAAAGATCCCATTTAGAAAGGTTTCATCAAACGGCCAGTTCAAATGATTTGACACAGAACTTTATGGTACAGTAACAGGACCTTTGAGGGAGACGGAGGTACTAACTTTGCAGTGTGACAAGTCATTTTAAGATCATCAGCGGCCTTTATATATTCTCTTTTAGTTTTATTAGAGTTTGTCAGACAGGTCTTCACTGTCCTGGACCAAATGACCCCCAGAAAGGCCTTAAACTGTCCGAGCCTCATTAAGTTCCATACACAGTTATTCCACAGAGATGGACGGAGTGCAGGCATCTGTCGCGGTGTCGCTTACAGCATAGCCTTGCAGAGAGAGAAGAGAGAAAAAAAGAAAAAGAAAAACACACCCCACCCCAAAATAATCAGCACTCTGTGTCTAGAGGGCCGAGATCAACAACCATGCAATCATGGTTGTTGATAGTGGTGCAACGCAGGAAAAAAAGAAACAGTCGCAACAGGCCTGGTAGATGACTGCAGGTTTTTCCACAGCACACTGGAGCACTTCTGTGGCAGTTATGATTATGTTTCGACTAAGAAAGAAGAAAGAACAGCTTTTAAGAAGAAGTGTGATCCGAACCATCAAAACAACCTGTGAGGTTGCAAGAGCTGCGGAAACACTTCATGAAATGCACCTTAATTGACTTAATTCAATATAATAACGTCATTTTTCTTTCATCTGGTTCACTTTTAGCATTTCAGTCCTTCTCTATACTATTGCCTTTGCCATTACTTTTTGTTCGTTCGCGGCACTTCAACAACTGTTTTCAGAGCCTCTCCTTCTCCTTCAGCGCTTCTGCCCAAATGACTGTTATTAGCAGTAGCTCTACATTGCAGCAACAAACAACTTTTTCGAAAAAAGTGCGGACAGGGAGCCTACCTTTATCAAAACCACGTCTACGGCTCTCTCTCCTTTGGCACACAGACTGTACCTCCGCTTGTGCCGTTCGTACATTTTCCTTTAAACATCCAGAGTAGATCTACCGAAGGGAAGGTTAATATCCAGGGGAAACGCCGCTGAGGAGGGCTGAAGCTGCCTGCTAAACTTCACATCTGGCTGCAGAAGCAGCCCTCTACCAGACTCCAGCTCTGCTCCCTCCCTCCCTCCTTCTCTTCTTCCCTCCCTCTCTTTTCCTTTCCTCAGCCGCCTCTGAACTTCTCTCCTTACTCTGTCTGACTCATGGCTCTGCCGTCTCTTCCTGCATTGATCTCTTTCTCCTTCTCTGTCTACACGAGGCTGTGAATGTCGCTCCCTCATCATCTGAATCAGCCACCCAAAGTACTACATTGTCACATGATGACCGATGACAAGGAGGGCATTATTACCCCGGTTAGTATGATTCAATCTCGACAATTTATGGCGTTGAGATTCAACACCCCCTGCTGGATGAGGATATACTTTAGGCCGCATTGAGGAGGAGCATTCTGGTGATGACTTTTTTTTTTTTTTTTTTTTTTTAAATAGGGATCTGACTAGTATATTGATCCAGAGGCAGAAGTTTATTCACAGCACAATTCTAACGTTTTGCGAGCATGATATATCGTGTTCTGCTCCAGCTGATATGATTGAAATCAATATAACAATACTACAGACACACATATATATATATATATATATATATATACACACACACATATATATATACATGTATATATATATATATATATATATATATATATATACACACACACACACACACATATATAGTTACACATATGGATATGCAAGTGTGTGTGTGTGTGTGTGTGTGTGTGTGTGTGTGTGTGTGTATGCATGTGAGCGTGCGTGTGTGTGGCATTTCTTTGCAAATACACATAAAAAATTCAAAATTCTAAGTGATGGTAAACTGTATTAGCTGTGTAAATGTTACTTAGCTGCACAAGAGTTTACTAAATCATTTAGTGTTGTCATCCATCAGATGTCTTGGTTGTCAGGTTGTCATTATATATATAAAAAAAATATTATATGTATAAAGCATGGAAATTATTTTATTCACACAGATGAATTAGAAAATTCTATTATCCATTAGTATCCACACCATGTCCCTCATACACTCCTGGGTTAAAGAGACAGCCCTCACACCTCGGGGACGACGTTTACATCCATGTTAGCGTGCGGTTGGTCCCTGGAGTTTGTGGGAAGTCACGGACAGGAGAATCTGCTTTGACATCGGGTCCTGGCCACAGCTGGCCAATATCACCGGGGCGTGAATCCCTGCAGCCTCAAACAAATCAAACCCTTCTCTAATCAAAATGCTGACCTTCGCAGAGTACCAGGTGTTTCATAGTTCAGGGAGACACCGCGATCAATCTGCTGAACCAAATCGGCCACAGTGTTTGAACGGAAAGTATAAACCTTGAATACAAACTGCTGTTTGGTGGGATGAGAAAGTTATCTCTATATCTCTCTGCGATAGTTTTTAGTGTACAGCCAGGAAAGTAAATGGAGCCCATTTACCTCAAACAGCTTCACGACTTGTCTTATTCCATCTTTTCACATTGTGAATCATGTATCATCATATGCCAACGCGCATAAACACGCGCATAAACACACACACACACACACACACACACACACACACACACACACACACACACACACACACACACACACACACACACACACACACACACACACACACACACACACACACACACACACACACACACACACACACACACACACCTGTGCATCAATCTTAGTGGGGACATTCATTGGCATAATCCATTCACTAGCCCCTCACCCTGACCTAAACCTAACTTTACAATCAAGCCCTGAGCCTCAAACAAATGAGGACCAGCCAAAATGCCCTCACTCTATAAGGTCTAGGCAATCGACAAAATGGACGTAGTCACCGGGTCCATAGAGTGTTGCCAATGAGGATGTGGCTGAAAGTAGTACATTTCTATAGAAGTCTGTAAGGAAATTACTAAACTTCTCACTTGATTGATAACGTCGGAAAACATTTTCCAATGTCTAGCTTCAATACAGCATGATGTTCATTTTGTAAATGATTCTTCCCATTCAGAGTCCAAATAGACGATACAGCAAGGTATGCATTGGGGCTCGGATACAGCGTGATTGACAGCTAGTACTGTCCAATAGCTGTGCGTGGTTGCAGGTGTACTGTAATGGACAAGCCCTCAGTCAGACCCACGCCAAAGATCCTCCAAACGTGGTTACTCCGGGTAACTAAGATACTAAACTCGAGGCTTCAAAGCGGCGGGTTCGCAAACCAATGGCTGACGTCACACTTGGTTGCCACCTGGTCTTGGCTCCCTTTCCCGCCCTTGGCTGTGAAGTTCAATCATTTGATAAGCTGTTTACCTAAACTGCAAAATGGCAGTTCAAATGCATCTGGCATCTCCAAGGCTACAGCTGCCCATAGCCTTGTTACACAACAAGACTGTGCGCGCAGCCACTCCCCACATAAATAACTGCAACATCAGTGGCCACATGTGTTTACTGCACAGTCCTCGACTGCAGCACATTTCACTGGACGATTGCTTTCCTCTCGTACAGTGATGGAGGTTTGCTACGACCCCCCTTGCACATGTGTATATGAATCCCATCTGCAAATCAAAAATAATTTGAATAACTTAAATCAAACTCACGCTCGTGTTTTGGGTGTTTGCACTCTTTGGCCCACCGACAGGACTCACAGCTGCAGTTGAAAACCGTGTAATTCTGCTCTCATGGTGTGCGATTTTAAAAGAATGTTGGAGCTGTGTTCACTCGCTGACTACAAGTTATACTCGTACTGCAAAAAATATGAAATGCAGACGCCTCGCCTGGTGAATCATCCAGGACTAAATTATCTGCCGTCTGGACGGCTTACATCTTGTCAAAACATCAACACACTCTTTGTGATTTTAATTACTTAATTAACCTTACATGTCATAGCAGGCAGCTAGTTGTTGTGGCTGTCAGTTAGATTCTGTTATCCAGTCAATGTTATTCCCTGTCGTATATACAACTATATAGAGTTTTATTTGCATTATATAATTTTTCAAATTGTTTCACATGAACATGGATATAGTGATAGTTAATACTGAGAACAACTATTCCAAATCAGCTCTAAAAGTATTAACAATTCTAGCAATCACACACGGCGTGTCTAAATATTAACACAGCTCGAACAAACATGCGAAAGAAAAGAAGTTCTGATGAGGCATTCTTCTTTTGAACTCCTTCTACAGTTTGCTTAACACTGGCACGCCTTAAAAATTGCCTGCTCACAGATAGTACAGCAGATTTCAACAGGAATCAAAATGCAGGTCATCACATTCTCACTGTGGTCAAGAGGGGGGAAAAAAGCTCCGGAGACGCGGCTGGTGCTACATTGCCCTCTGCTGGCAACAGCGCCGCGCTGCACGCGGCCTGTACGTCCCCCTGCAGTCAAAACATCTGGCATTCAGAACAAGCCACGGACCCAGACCGCAACCCAGGAATAAGCCGAGCCTCTCCAGTCTACGGCTGCTGAGGAATCCGTCAGTCAGCAACATTTGAGAGTAAAGTCCCGGCTGCTGAAGATCACATCCATGTGCTTCAGCGGCAGAGGGAGAAAATGAACTGCAAAACATGACTTCCCCTTTTGGATGAGGCGGGACAGTCCATCGGATTTAATGGTAAAGCAAACGTAGAGGTCACCCTTAAGGACACTCCGGCAGGTAATGTATTCCATGTTGAATGATTGCACTAACCAAAATTACAAGAAAAAGAATGCTGACTAAGCTGCAAGTCTTGAAATTGAAAGCTTTTACTCAGAGGGGAGAGTGTTCCAGACAGCTTTCTTCCTCAACTTCCTACAAATCCCTCAAGCTCCTTGGGAGCAAATCCTTCCCTCTCTTCTCCCACACAATCTTTAACTACTTTTTTCTTTACTTGAACTATTTTGTGATTCCTGCCACAAAAAGAATTCAATATTTATATTAAGACGCAATTTCTTTTTTAATGTTTGAGCAGGGGCAAATACAATCCTTCCATAACAATGGCCTGTGTATACTCAAGGTACATATCACACGGTGAAGTACCTGACGTTGTGGAAGGCCTAAAACAGAATCCACAGTTTCTAGGAGTGTCAAAGGAGCCCAGTTGACTTTAACTGGCCATGATTCACATGTTTATTTTCATGCATATCGCCATTATATTCTGTTGTGAACATGGAACAGGCGGGTTCACCCTTTCCCCCATATCTACAGGCGCATGGCTATTTCGATCCTTGGTGCCAACTGGCCAAGCTAACGGGATGCGTAAATAATCTAATTATCACACAAAGGAAAACGGTCACACCCTCATCATGTGAGCACTGGATTAAACCCATGTCCGACACTGGAATTTATACACGAGAGGCAATCAGACTGTGAGGACGCCGAGAACTTGTTCTTGAAAACATGCAGCCACGTAGACGGCAACTGTGAACTTGTAGCGCACTCAACGTGTATTATTCACTGCATCGGTCTGAAAAAAATCCCTGCTAAATATTAATCTAATTTATGGTTTTGTGTACCACAGGAATTCATCTGTATTCCACCACTTTTTAATTTTGTTGGTATAATTTTTTGATAAATGGGGATGGGGAGATGGATGTTCAAAAAATTGAAATGTGCGACGAGATGTACGTATTTGTTCTGTAGTGGATTTGGATATAATTTTTTTTTTTTACGTTGTCTTACCTGCCAGACTTTTTTTCCACTATATTTACAATGAATGTTCTGTTTTTCATACGGTGGATTTGACTGACATGTTTGTTTGATGAGCATGAACCTGTTTCCTTCTTGTGCTGTATGCTTGATTGCTTGCTCCGAGTTCACCTTGCTAACCCGAGTCTCGATTGCCTTGATAGCGTCAGACAAATCTTGTTGCTTCCGATTCGCAAACCTTTGTCACAGCAGACATTTTGACATCTACTGTAAAAAAAATAAAATAAAACTAGAAAAAAAAGAGGTATGTTCAACTTTGGATTCAGGCCACATTTTGCCCGAGGTCATGTACCAGCTCAGGAACTGGTTACTCTTTGTTCACATCTTCATAGCAAAGAGGTGTTTCCAGGCTTTCGCTAACAATGACTCACCTTGGGCTCGTCTTAATCCAACCTGCGTTGACAACAAAGCAGAGTTTGATAGCTGACAGCCACAGCGGGGACTTTAAGCTTACCGTGGAGAAGTCGGTTTCCTCTGCGGTGTCATTTTCTTCATTCCCTGCAGCGATTACGGCGTCTTCAGTCTTGATGACATCAACCTCTGGAGAAATGCACACAACACAATGCAATCAACTCAAAGGCAAAGCCTCCATGTGCAGGAATCAATAACAAGAGTTCAGAGTGAAAGGAACTGAGACTTGTCTATCGTCACTGCGGATACACTGATGAGATAGACGGTGCACAATAATGATGTGGCAGCTTTAGTTTATTCCTTTTTTATTTACAACTAAAAACTTTCCTGGAAAAAGGGAAAACAACCACTTGAATGTAAGTGAATATGTCATTCTTTGATTATAAAAACAGAAACCAAACAGCCCAGAGATGATATTGTATAATTATCGGAGATGGATTTGTCTCCTGGAATTTGCCTTGGTGCGCTTATGTAAGTGAAAATCACAGAGAGGGTAAGTGGAAAGTCTCAGAGACAGCTCTCCACAAGAGGCTTTTGACTTTTTGTTTTCTAAGCATCCACTAGAATCAAGGAGGATATTCACAACCTTTAAACCCCAAAACATGAAAGGACAGACAGCCCGTCGCCGACAGCTTCGTGATGCTACCCGACGACCTGACGCGCGGCCATTGTCGGGCTTTAAATACATTCCCTGGCTCATGATGACACCCCACTCTCTGCGTGACGCACAGCACCAGCCTTGCCCTTGACCTCTCCTTTATTGGACTTGGGTCCAGGACAATTATTCCTGATGAGTGAAAATTGCCCGACAGAGGAGTGCAGGAAGTTCACTTGGTTTGCTCCACGATCGCATCAGCTGGCCTGTGTGTATGTTTGTTCTGGAGAAGCCCAGCCTCCTGGCTCCGCGTGCAAGACTTGGTCACATGCACTGGTAATGTGACTTCGCCCTGCTGACATACAATATACTGCAGCCAGGGTGTGCATGAGACGGAGCCTAATAGGGAACATGTGAATATAAAGGGATTTTTTTTTCACACTACACATGGTCCAAGTTACGAAAGATATAAAACTGCTCAGTATTTCCTGTTGTGTAACATGTCAACATGTAACCGATGAAGGAATTTTCTACTGTCATATTTTAGGGAATGTTAAAATAACCCTTTTTGGGTTTTTTTTAAATTTAAACAAAACACATATTCACTTCATTCAGGCAATATATCACAACAGGATGTGACACGGGCCAAATATCTCTGCGAGCACAATTATGGCAGGCGACCTTGCATTTAGCTCTGTGGAGCTGCTGCCATTAATCAACGGAGGAGGACTGAATCAGATTTAGCTTGTTTGTTTAGGAATGAGACTTTGACACACAGATGGCCCTGTGATGTATGCAAGTGTGTAGCACTAGAACAAACCTGAACTTGCACTGAGATCAATCAGCGTTGGCCCACCTCGGGTTGCACTGTTGTGGCTGTCTGAGGCCCCGTCCACTGCATCGGGCGTCTTTGGATTTTCAGTCACATCGTTCTCGACAAGGGGCTCATTGGATGTTTCGTTGTTTGGAGATTGTGGCTCTGAAAGCAGGGCGATGCTTTGTGACGTGGACACATTGATCTGATGCTCCGAGTGCCTTGATCCCTCGTCAGGTGACCTTTCATCCGCCTTCATCTCCAAATGATCCTGTAGCACACATTGCACATGCCCACTCTCCTCTCCTGAGGCCACCACAGATGTAACACCGGCCTCCGTTGACGGATGATCACCTCCAACTGGGACGTTCACTTCGGTCTCTTCTGCAACCGACCGACGCGGTTCAAATGAGCCCCCCCTGGTGACCTCTGACGCCGAATGCTCAACCTCTGCATTCAGGTCAGAGCGCTTGGCCTCTCCGGAGTCCTCGCACTCTGACAACACTGGATGCGGCGACAAATAATCTTTGGAAAGCTCCGCGTCGAGGTCCTCTCCCGTGCCCTCGGGATTCAAGGCCCCCATTGTCTGAGTGCCGGACGGCGTTTGTGTTTCAGAGTCAGCACCGGTCCAGTTACAGTCCGTCACTGTCGCCGCACTGACAGCGCCCGGCTCCGAGTGCTGCCCTGCCTCCATGGTGGGAGAACCTGGTGCAACACGTTCACCAGGTGTCAGATCATTTGATTCCTCCATGATGGATCCTACTGAGGAAAGTTCTGCTGTCTTGCTTTGAGCCAAGACCGGTTCCTCCATAGTGACATTGTCTTGAGTGGGGTGGAATAGTTCTGTGGTTGAGCTTCCGACCGATTGGAAACTGCCATCGTCGTCACTGGAGACGCCCTGGGCCGGGCACTCAACTTGCTCAGTCTGTGTATCTTCTATGGAGTTACCAGCAGTCTGACCGTCTGCTGTTTCGCCAGGTTCATCCATAGGCAAAGGAGAGTTTTCAACACGGCATCCAGTAGGTTCATCTACATCCTGACCATCTAGTTCCTTAGCATTTGCTGTTCCAGTACAATTCCCAGAATCTGTTTCTGGAGCCGAGCCCCGCTGCTGCTCTGTAGCGTAATCCCTGCCAGCTGTTTCCTGGTTTTGTTCCAGGCTGTTTATGTCTGGTGGAGGTTCCCCCTTGTGGAGGCCTTCTATCAGGAGACGTGAAAAAGCAGATTCGGGCTCCCCGATTACATCACCAGAGTCTATCAGCGATGGGTTGGGGAGGTCCCCTGAGGTTGATACGGGCTCTGTTAACCCGTCATTCGCCGTCTTCTCTGAAGAGAGCACATCACAGAGGGCTTCATTAAGTTTCATCTCTTCTCTCCCGAGAGTCTCTTCGTCATGACAGCAGTCCTTCATTTCAGAATCAGAGTTGTCCGAAACCTCTGAGCCCTCTGACGACGGAGACTGGCCCATGACTAAAGCTTCCGTGTCTCCACTGGGCGTTATACGATCTGTTGACTCGCAGTTGGTCTCCTCCTCCTGCTTCCTCCTGGCTGTGCTGTGCTCCTCTTCCTGCTCAGATCTGTCCTCTCCCTCTGTGGCCTCCTGTCCTTCCTGGATCACAGCCTCTGCTATATCAGTTTCCTCTGCCTGTTCACCGCAGCCTGCTGGTGGTAGGATTCCCGCAGTCAGATTTGCCCTTTCTTCCTCACTCCGAGCTCCTTCACTCAGACTCTGGGTGGAAACAACCGGCTGGTCTCTTCCCTCCTCCTCTGTTTGGCAGTAATTTCTCTCAGTGTTTGCACTAAAACACACCCGCTCCTCTAGGGAAGCGAGGCCATGCTCCTCGGGGCGTACTTCTGATGTCGGAGTGCTCACAGACGAACTCCAGTCTTTCTCTGCCTTCTCAGTCTCACCGTGAACTAGATCAGTACAGCTGCTTTCCACCGGGCAGTTTTCTACCCAGCTGCCTTCGGCTGTTGTATCCGAACACTTCGATGCGTTGGCCTGCTGTACTTTCCCCACGCAGGTCTCCTCTGTTTTTACGCCATCACAACATTCGGCAGCTGTGTGCAGACAATCAAACTCCAGGTCCAGTGCAGAAACTCCCTGCATGAAAATAGAGAAAGGAGGAGGATAAGCGTTAGCTCTTGCCTAAGAGAAACCGCCTGAGCTGCTCCTTGGTTCTTATCAATCGGCAGCTCTGTGATTGCATAAGGTGTTCCACCGGTTATACAAACGAAGTTTGAAGGTTAAAAAAATGAGGGCAGTGAAAAGACAAACAATCCCACAATGTTCAGTGGCAGCAGAGCTCCTGGATGAAGCCAACGTGAGCAGAGATAGCATGTTGAAAAGGGGCAGGGTGGTGTGACTCACCTTGGCATGGAGATGGCATATCAGGTGCAGCAGCTGCTCCACGCTCTTCTGAAGGGTCGGAGGTTCGCGGCCGGGCCGGATCCTTACCGTCAGAGTGTGTGTGTTCAGACTGGGGAGGTGGCAAATCACCCGGGCGTCTGTGGAGACCCGGTGGCCTGCCGCAGTTCCTTTCTCTGCGTCCGTGTGAGCCCTGCGGCGAAATAGACTTCGATCATTCGGAAAGGCCTAAAGCCTGATTGGCTCACACAACACTTTTTCTCCAAAAACCCATGTGTTTGCTGTTTTAATTTCCAGGGTGGGACAGGCCAGCAGTCAAAAGCTGTTGTTTTTTATATAAGTTTATTGTAGCCTTTCAGCAGGTAATCAACCAAACTACAGAGAGCCTGCCAGGTAATAAAGTAGCTGGTAAATGTTAATAAAGTTGAAGCCTGTCCAAAAGTAAAAATTACATTTTCTCCCCCCCCTGCTGCATTTTCTCTAAGTGTTGAAGGTAAAAGTATGTGCAGCGTTTTTTGTAGTGGAGACCCCTCCCAGTCAGGCTGATATGTTTGCATAATCCTGGGCGGGATTGCTTTAAACTGGGAGTCCCAGGAGCTGAGGTCACCAGCCAGGCTGAAAGTGACTTCACGTTTCATGAGGGAAATGTAATCACCAACACGTAAAGAGAGAGTGAGGGGGAGAGCTGTAGGGTTGTAAAGCAGCTCGCAAATGCACGTTTGGCAATGAGCAAGCTCACTAAGTGGTAGCTGTCGTTCAGCTCGTGGCATCTTCATTTTGAGTTAAGTGAAAACTATTCTGCAGCAGATAAGTGGAGTGCTTAGAAGACATAAACCGTGTCCATTTCCACTTTAAACTGTGTCTCAGTTCATTTGCCAAAGAGCAGTTGTCTCCCCCCTGCAGTTTAACGTTTCACTACATATAAGGATGAGAAGAATTTGACCACACAAGTCACTCGGAGAGAAGGCATTAATACTTGACAACTCCGAACAAAACACATATTTCCCGCTTGCCATTAAACTCAAAAGTCAACACTGAACTTCGTTTGGATTACAGTCACACATGGTGAGGGGTTGCGGAGAGGTAGCGACAACAGGTCACAGACACCACGGCTCCCGTCCATCAATCGTGTTCCCTTGGAACAACAATGGCTGCCCGCAACTTTTCAAATGTGCCCTCAACTATCAAACGCACAGCCCAAAGTGCTAATCTAGGCTGCAGTGTGGTTATGTGGTGGTGCTCGCTGGATGATTCCATTGTTCCCTGAAGACAACCGACAAACAATTTATCCCTACGGGGACCGGAGGAACCCACGCCTCTAATCTACCCTCCGTCGTGTTGACACGAGACTGTTTGTACAGAGGAGAGGGCAATGTTTACTGGCACTCTGAGCTGGTTTCAGTGCGCAACGCAGTGGAGACAGGCTTGTCATTTCACCTGAAACTAAGAATCCTGTGAGATGAATCCTATCAACAAAAGTGGAAAAAAAAACATGTATCTAAATAACAGATTTGAGTGTTTTTTTCGCAATTTTTACTAACTAAAAAAGACATTTGCCAACAAGCAATACAAGACTGAGAAGAAACACAATGCAAAGTTGTACTTATTATACAGTACTTTGCATTTATTATAGAGCAGCCTTTGATAGACGTTATGACATCAGTTTGGTGCTTACTCTGTGAGGAGCTCATGGAGACGTCGGTGTCCCCGTGAAGCAGCGACGGCGGAGGGCGTGTGGCCTTGTCTGTTGGACAATCTCAGGGCTTGCTTAGCTCCAGGCTGCTGCAGCAAGAAGTTTGTGACCCGAAACAGGCCTCGACGGGCTGAGAAGTGCAGCAGAGTCTCCTGCGGATTCAGTTCTGAGGGAAAGAGAGAAGTGGTGAAAATCACAATAACGCACGAGAAAAAAAATAGAGATGCAGAGGAGCGCAGTGTTCCATGTAGCCGGTTTGTGGTGTAGGAGCCTGACATACCATCACCTGCTGCAGCAGTGCTGCAAGACCACAGTGCCGCCTAACGACAGCAGCACCGGATCCATGGTGACCAGCTACACAACAGCTTCACAGACTGATAAAAACCACAGCTCATCTCTGTCTGCGCATCTGTCCTTCAGACAAAGAGTCGTCGCACGGGTTTTCTAGGTCAATATCTAACGACATAATGAAACAAACAAATCAGAGCAACCACAACAATAATGTCGCATGTGACAAAAATCTAAGTAGATCAATGTCATTTCACCAGAGGTGAACCACATTAGGTGAACTGGACTCCCATTTTTCCACTTCATTACGTACGCACACGCACGCACACACACACTCTCCAACTTTCTGCCAAAGAAACAGGTTGTCGCCAAAGCTCCCTTAAGCATTAAAGCCAGGGTGCACGGCGGCTGAATTGGTTGGTCCCATAAACTGCTCTCTTGTCTCACACAGAATCTGTGTTTTGTTCCGGTCAGCTGCTCCGTCATTGCTGTGAATATTAGTATCTTTTAACTTAAAAGAGCACCATGAGATGAGGGGAAACCTGATTTTAAAGATTGGGAAAGATAAGTTAAGTAAATGGCAATTTCACAATGAAAAGCAGAACATACAGATCATTAGAGAGTAATACAAATCTTAATGGGATATTGCCCCAGTGATGAGATCTGTGCGTTCAACGGTGGTGTGGTAGGTCGCAGGATCAACCTTCAGCATCCGGAGACAGCACAATGCAAATGGAATGCTTGTGTTTACCAAAAAGAGCTGGTCTGTGGTTATTCATAACGGCGGCAACTACAGGAACGGGGAAGATAAACGATCTACGATAGTGTTGCAGAGTGCGGATTCCTCTGGACAGCGTCTCTTCACGGTTGTTTATTCCAAAGATTGTGTTTTACTTATTTTGCTTTCATTTGTCACTGCCTGGGAGCGGGGGGATTTTTCTTCTGTTGTTGTCCATAAAAAAACAACCTCATATATTTGCAACTCCTATGAAATTTATTTCTAGGATCTTTTAAATGTGGTTTGTGCAGATTCCAACAGTATGATCAGTTATAAAATAGTGTCAATCTTTATAGATTCTGTTATCAGCACCACAATAATGATAAGGGGAACATTTACAATGCCGGTCGTCTCTTGAGATGAGATGTTTCACTCCATTTACACTGGGCCAGGCTGCTCTGATGAACCTCAACCCTAATTGGTCGAATGGAATTGCTCCACTTGGCCAAACGACGTTGGACTGGAATGCGAGGTGGCACACAGCAGCAGGAAATGCTCTGCTGTTGGGTTAGCTGGTGGTTCCTTGAAACCAGCTGCCGTAACGGCCAAGACATTTTTGTACCATGGCTCAGCTGCTAAACAGGGGTAATTAAAGCCAGTTTGCTGCAGTACAGCGCCGACATGAAGTGGCTGTACAGTATGTCGGGTCACCGTGAGTCACCTAAATGGCTTCACTGCACCTTGGCAGAGATCCTAATGAGATGGCTGCAAGTTACTGTGGCTTCGGCGGGTACACAATGGTCAAATGTTTTTTTTACCCCTTACTTCTTGTTCAATTACTTAAGCAAGACTAACTGTAACAAACAACTGAATAGATCAGTATCAACTATTCTATGTTCCGTTTGGTGTCAGAAAACAGAAAAGAAATCTTCAGTTTTCTGATCACAGAGACAGACATTTTCCTATTTCTGATGAACCAACAGTCAAAGCCCTGGATAAACACAGGAGAGGAAAGAGGTAGAGCAAATGAGAATAGCAAATGTTTGGACTTTTTTTTGCAGTGCAATGCCGACACGACTCTAATGTTGGAAATATGAGTCAGTCAGTTAGTTCACCACTTTGGTCCAATGAAGTTTCTCAAAAACTGTATTGTGATATTTGGTACATAAACGCATACATTGTCCCTTGAGGATGAGCTGTAAAATAGCAAATGTGCTTGCACCCATCAGAGTGCCCGTACGTGTGTTGGTCTTAAAATGAGGTGTGGTGTCAGGCAACTTGTTGGTGCAATGCCATCTTGAAGCAGCGGAAATCATTTGCGCTGTTGACCAACCAAACGCTGGTCTGAAGTCAGTGGGGTAGTTTTAGGGTTATTTTAAGGGCACATTATCAAGATAGAAATATGTGCCAACATAGGCAGGCACACAATGCGCACACACACACTGCTTGTTACACACACACACACACACACACACACACACACACACACACACACACACACACACACACACACACACACACACACACACACACACACACACACACACACACACACACACACACACACACACACACACACACACACGTGGTCTGCCTGTGTGCCAAGCAAAACCATTTCCTCTGTGGTGAAGCGTTTTTTCTTACTCCCTGGTAAATCCGGTCTCATGACAGCAATCTGAAATAGTGCGGAGTCACCTGGCTTTTAAAGGAAATGGGAGATGGCCCTCTGATAGGTTTATCGCATTACTAAACAAAACACACCCATGATTAATGAAGAGACAAAGCACAACCCCTCTGAACCACGGGCATGGGGCGGAGACCTTGTTGGGCAAAAATTAACAAAAGTAGATAAAAAATGTATGAAAATAAAAAGAGCTCTAAGTCTTGTTGATGACTGATCATAACAACAAATACGTTATAAAAAAAAAGCGAGTAAAATGGATGGCAGAATCTAATAATTGTTCCAGCAGGAAACAAAAGAAGGCCTGTGGCCACCAGTGTTCATTGCACGACCACCACATTGTTATTAACGGACAAACCATAGGATACAGATAGACTGACTGGGGATAGTAATGACCGTTCTAATAACTGTTCAAAACCGGCGAATTAACTGGGTGTCATTCGCCATTTTAATGACATGTACAGTTCTGAACTCCCCAGAGGATAATAGATGGCTGGCAACGGCGAGATCAGTGACTGCTGCGTGCCCACGGCGTGAAGGATGCCTGAGATAAACCACCGTCACCTCCACCTTCAGTCCGCTGCGTATCCATCATCTGACAGATCTGATAAATGGAGAGCAGAAATGCACTTCTCTTCCTCCCCACAGTTCACCGCAGCTGAGCGTCTTGTGTTGAAGCGCTGACATATTGTGAAGCCGAGCCCATTAGAGCGCACATCACTCAACCCAGCTGGAAACTGCCTTCCACATCAACAACACGACAACAGACTTCAATCCAATGGAGTCTGTGTGTGTGTGTGTGTGTGTGTGTGTGTGTGTGTGTGTGTGTGTGTGTGTGTGTGTGTGTGTGTGTGTGTGTGTGTGTGTGTGTGTGTGTGTGTGTGTGTGTGTGTGTGTGTGTGTGTGTGTGTGTGTCCATCTCTAAATAGCCATAACACTTTTCACAACAGTGGATCTTATCTAATCAGGAGGGAGTTCATTACAGAAAATGGGATTTGATGAGCTTCCGTTCCAGGCTCCAAACCGACAATGAATAAAACATTTGAAAGAGTGTAAACTTTTCAATATGACTGAGTTGTCTGCTCTTTTTTTTCATTTTCAGAAAATCCTGCTGGGTTGGTACAGTTGAACCGTGAGCTATTACCTTAACAATAGCCAGAGGCGGCGGCAGTGCTCTAACTACTCCCAAAAGTCTTGTTTACTCTACTTCGCGGAGAGCAATTACCTCGCAGAGGTTATCGTCCACATCAGCGCGTTTCGCTTCCTTTAACTGATTAAAGTCGTCAGAGTCGACAGCTGGGAAGAAAAAAAACTGGCAATTTGATTTTTGCTAGAGATGTATATGTTTGTTTGGCCAGACATGCCAATTTTTCTTCAAACCAAACTGCTGCCTGGCTGCACTGCAGCAAAGTGATACTCAGCTCTGTTCGTACTGAGGCCAGAGTCAAGATGAGAAGTCCGTTCAGACACAAGTGATACGGCCACGTCGTGCCTTAATTATATCCCTCCTACTATGTTTACAACCCTCCCCTTACGTTGTGATGCAGTGCAACTGTGAACTACACATGCAATCGTTTAATTCTCATGTAAGAGTTACATCCTGGTTACTTTTACTTTATCTCTGCTACCGACTACTCTCGTGTGACTGCCTTGTTTGCATTTCTCTCTTTCTCCACTGTGACACAGACAGGCATGTTCACATTGAGCAGTATTTTTGCAGCGAAGATGATTTTGCGAGATGTGTGTTATTGAAAATGAGCTGATAATCTCCACTGGCATCAGAAACTGAGAGAAAACACCATCAGTGGGCCACAGCTCTGGTAGGATCCATGTGATATCAGCTGTAGCCTTGACTTGTCGCGACATTGCTCAAGTCATGTGCGTCAGACACAGCAAAGCCTGCGGCAGCTACCATATGCTGTACTCCTATTACAAGCTATATATTATTAGATTATACATCATATTGAACTACAAGTAGTCTATTAGGTAGGAATTCCCCTCCAGTAAGAAATGTAATTACTTTGGCTTCTGGTGTCTTGTCAGAACAAAGTGCTTTATTTGTTATTATAATACATGACTGGTGAAAAAATACTGAAGACAACGAACACAGCAGAAGTCGCTCTGTCATGAATTGCGTACACACACTGTCGGTGTGTCGACGCACATCAGACACAGAGTCTTGCTTCACTTGATGCGCTCCGCATTTGAGAGGGTTGGGGTTGTGTGACGACTCAATAAATATTTTCATACTTTGAAAAAAGTGTCATGTACAGTGTCATGTGTTTCCAATTCATTCTTAAACAATGTTCTTCTTCTAATTACATTGTAGAAATCATGGCATCTGATGATTTGATTTAAAAAAAAAAAAACTAGCAAGTCGTCCCTGCTGGCTTTTGTCAGCAAATTCACTTCAAACGGAACTTTGACATTCAAAGTGTTGAGGTCGGGCAAAGGTTGTGTCATGACCAATTTCAGACCGAATAACTTCCATATCCACACAAATTCCCTTCATGCGTTGAGTGTTGGGGGGGGTTAACGGCTGACCATGATTAAAATCAGCGCTTCCACTTTCAGTGTGAAAGGTTTTCAGTTCCACTCGGTCACTGTTATCGTAATGGCGGCAGTGTTTTGGAGTGCAATAAACACACACCATGTAAGTGACAGTGAATTGCATGACGTGCACTAACATGTTTTGACCAGTAATTGTATCACTGGTCTGAAAATGAAATAACAAAATGATGAGTAATCAATCAAGTTTCATTGACCTCTGGTCAACACTGTGAAAGATACGTGGCACGTAGACAAACACAAACGTGTGTCATTTGTTTGCTGTACAACTAAAATGTATTCATAAAGCACCAAATCAGGACCGAAGTTATCAGCGACATCCTGTGTGAGTATTAGACCGTTTGCCGTGCGAGGAAATCGCGTGTCACACTCAGCCCACTGCCCTCCAGCCTCACCAGTGCTGTTGGTTAGTTTGTTTCCCAGTAAGCTCCATCCTGGAGGCAGTGCGAGGTGGTGGAGGGCCAGCGCCAGGCTCTCGTCCAGGCGTTCACACTCCTGCAGGGGAATCTGACACTCATCCAGCATCAGTGCCCCATCGAGTGCGTTGGTCCGGCCCGCCGTGCTCACCTGTGAGGAAGGTTGGACAGAGGGGGAGCAGAGGCTTAGTCTCCTGCTGGCATTTCCTTTTTAGGCACTCAGCCTTAGAGCATCAACTTTCAGATGTCAAATATGTAAAGTGTAGTTAAGAAACAGCGTGTATCATGATAAGCTCAATAACTGCACTGTGTTGACAAAAAACAAATCATTTCAAGATTAAAGAAGTCAAATTGGTCCCATTAGAAGCCTTTAGTTTGAGCGCTCCAGACATTTCATTTTGTTCTCCTCCCTTGCAAAACAAGCTCAATATTGAATTTCTTTGGGATGATATAAAAAGATGAAAGGTTCATTAATTGAATACCAAGAACTGTGGGGCATTAAGCCGTCAGTGTGGCTCTTTTTATAGACGATTCAGAAATGGAAATGACTTGTTGCTCACCAGAAACTGGGCCATGTCAAAAGCCAAATCCTGGACAAAGCTGAATCGTTGCTCGGCCAGTGGAGCCACACATCCGACGCTCAGCTCCTCCGGGACCTCGGTGACAACTCGGGCAACAGAGCACAAGGTGACCAGCACCCCCTCACAGCAGTCATGAGCTACAGGACAATACAGACAGGAGGGACACAAGGAAGCATTTTTAAAGTTAGGCATAATTTTTCTCAGACATGAACTCCGGAAAATGTGTGTTGTCGTTCACGTATAGAGAACGCAGCAGGAGAATGTCCGAGTCAGACATTCTCACACCAACAGGAAGATTTTGAGGAACATTCAGGCGAGGGGCACCAACTCCCTCATCGTGGATTGTCCAACTTAATTCTCACATGGGCTCACTGACAATTTTCGGAAGTTTTACAAGAGGGCTGGCAGGAATAGATCCAGAACCATTTGCGTTCTCACATGCAGCCCTTCCGGAAAAGTTAAGGAAGATTTTAATCATGCGGAAATGATTAAAACACGTGACGGCAAAATGAATAAGCAATAACAGAACTGTGAGAGTAAATGTGCAGCAGTTGTAACCTGTGGGGGAAAAAAATCATTAGAAGAAACAAGGGCTGAAAAGCAAAGTAGGTACAAACAGCTTGACAATAATATGTTAACATCTCCTCCCTTTGGAAGACTTTCTCACACTGACACAGCCACGGTCGGTTGTTTGCAGACAATAATCAGCGACAGCACAGTGTGGGCCATCACTACTGAATTAAGTCCAATTTAATTAATACACATTAGTCAAAATAATAATTGACATCATTAAATGGTTTTTTTTCCCAATGCATCCCCACCAACACTAGTGCAGCAGTCACAAATCAAAAACTTGACCTACCAGCAAAACAACAACACAACAGGCTATCTGTTGAATTCAAGTTCATGCTAATTGCTTTTTTCAGTTGTCACAATAAAAAGGAATGAACAAAGAGGGTAGTCCTCAAAATGGCCGATGTCAAAACACAGCTAACAGGGAATAAAAGGCTCTGCATGGCTGCACTGTGGATGAATTCGGTGCTGACAGACCTGCTCCTGATTTACACGCTCTTCTGCATTAATCCACTTCCCTTCCCAAAATACCACTTTTGATGCCAGACACGTCATTTTACTTTGTAAAACAGAAGCTGGACTAGAGCTCGACTTCCGCAGCGCCCCCTGCATCGGGAGCGAGATTCATACCATGGCAGACTCATTCACTGTGCGTCAGTGTCCCTACAGACATGTTCTGCTCCAAATCAGCGCTAACTCCAAGCTGAGGCGCTTACTCGGGGTATCGGCAGCGGTTTTTCCCAGGACACCTGGGAATTCTATCCTGCGACCTCCTGGTTGGTCACAGGACCGGCCCCTTCGGAGGAAGCAGTGAAGCGGAGTTAATCTGCCCGTGGAGTCAACCCTCCTCCCACCCACCTTCAGGCGACTGTAATTCAGTCGAGCTCTAAAAAGATTACACAGTTTATAATGTTCTGCCTCGTTTTTTCCCCCCGTATAAAAGGCAAACTAAGAGTTTTCATGTGTCACTACCATCTTATATTCGTACGTGTTCCCGAACATTTGTCTACAAAACTCTTGTTGACAAAAGGATCACGAGTATTCTGTATTTCCACCACCTATCTACTGTGTCCCTTGACCTTTTCACCCTCGATCTCAGTGCTGCCTGTTGTTGCTCATTCACCTCAGGGAAAGTATCTCGGAGTAACGGCGCCGGCTAAAAGCGGGATGTGCTCTGAAGGGAGTGATGTATGAGCCAGGCTAAAAAAAGATTGAGGTGCTTTTTTCCTCTCAAAATCACAACATTGGTGTAAAAACGAGGACAGTGGTGGAAGTGGATGATTAATCGTTTATTGCTTTGACTTTCTTATTCGGCTTTAAAAACTCTTGACTGCCCGATGATTTCTGTGCAGTGCAAGGGGGGGATTAATGCCATATTCCCAAATACAATAACTGTTTAAGACAGTAAAGTTTTTGCCATGTTTTATTGTTAATGTTGAGTTCCTGTTTTTCACACTCCATGGTTACAGAGGTCTGACCCCTCCAGGAGATCTTATGTTGTTTTCACTTTTTGGTTCATATGATTATTGTTTGCGGGAATATTGAGTGAATTTGTTTGCAACGTTGCTACGCTCAGAGAACGTTAATTTGATATGATGTTTTTATTTACCCAGACTCTGATTTAATCAAAGGTTCCAAAGGTTACAAAGGCTGTCTCCTTTTCTTGACATTGACAAACATTAAAAATAGATTCAGCATGAATCGAATACTGTAAGTGGAGCTGCCTTCCTTTCAGGTCCATTAGATATGACAGGGGGCTACTAAGCATTGTGGGTGGGGTGGCTTACCGGGGCACACTGCCTGCAAGGTGTCATGACTGCTCCTCAGGGTGCTGGTCAGGTGCCTTTGTGTGCTGCCAGCAAACAGAAGGAAGTAGTCGACGCCCTCCTCATCTGCAGCTAGCTCCTCATCAGCGAGCTGCACCGTGATAACACCCTGCCCCTGCAGAGACACACAGACAGCGAGAGGAAATAACAAAGAAGAAAGAAAAAAGAGAGAGAGAGAGATCAACATATGAGAGCAAGAAAATAAAAAAGGATATTTAGAGGGATATCAAAATGAATTTGCGTATATTGTCATTTCGTCATGGTTTTTGTTGTCCATTTTAAGCTGGTGTCATGTTGAGGTTCTGCAGTTAGAATAGAGAAACAGTACCTGTTTTCTTAAAACAAGCAGATTTGTGCTCTCTGAACCTGAACGCGAGTAAGGTTTTAGTTCCACAAACGAGGGAAAAACCACCATGAGCTAATCAAACTCAATCCTCTTCTCTTGCAGCACAATTGTGTACGTTTATCTGTTCAGCCATACATGAAATCAAACGTGACCAGGAGCAGGGCACGGATTTTAATACTTTTCTGGCACCAACTGAATTACGTTTGACAACTAAGCGGTGGATCTCATACTCAATGAGCCAATAAGCATGCAGCGTGCTTGTATCAAGATCTACTAATGCTGATGATTTGGCTCTCTAGCAATGCACTACCTACTCATAGAGACACGATACCCCAAGAGACGGGGCTTGTTTGTGTGTGTGTGTGTGTGACAGTGTGAATTTCACAGCAGGTATATATAAAAAAAAATTCCGCCAGGGCAGGCAAAATAACTGAGGAAACATTCAAACATGCACGGAATAAATTAAAGAGCAGAAAGCTGCTTTGTGTTCACAACAAGAACAGACCACAGCCATCTTTCCTCTCAACAATCAGCCCCACCAGACGTTACAGAGCCTTCCTCAAGGCTCCAGATTCGACGCTATGACTGGGATAGATCATGCTCTAAAGCGTGTGAACTAAAATCCTTCACAACTGGACCAAGTTATCAACTGGATATCTGGACAACAGATTTTAACAGGGCCACAGCGTTAATGCTTTGGAGAGCCTGCCAGTCTTTGGACAACCACACTTGTTTACAGCAATTACTCTAATGCCTCAAAGTTAATATGGTAATGACTTATTGATGTTGAAATGCGGCACATCCCAGTCATTAACAAACAAACACGGAGACAGAGGAAAGTGATGAAAAATGCAGGAGCAGCTCGACTTTTTGAAGAATCAATGCGAGAGCTCTGTCAGGCGGAGGAGGAGGAGGAGGATAGAGAGAAAAAAGTTTGACAAAAGTAGGAGGCAACACTTCTTCATTTGTGATTTTCATTAATTAATCCTGCTTTTTCACTGGGGAAATTAATCAATGCCAATGCTTTTTTCCAGAGCCCGACTTCACACTGGGGACTTTCTTCACCTTAAGTCAACGGTTGCATTTATGGCAGATAAACAACGGTTATTGAGTGTACTGATTTCACTTTTCACAGCCATACGTTCCCACTTTATGACCCAACGCATTTACCTTCAGTCTGAACGGGGTTTGAGTAATTGAGATATTGAATGGTGGTGGGGGATATTCTTTTTCAGCCTTTCCAATAAAAAAAACAAAAGACCAAATGTATAATAAAATGAATGATGGCGTGTGTTTGTCTGCAAACAGTATCTTAAGTAGCTTACTACCTAGCTTACGGCCTACTGTAGGATTATGCAGGTTATGTTTAAAAACCACACAGCTTCCACACATATTTATTGTGTGGAAGCTGCTTTGCTGCAGTTGAGGAAACAAACAACAGTAACTAATGGGGGCAGTGCTTAACAAGGTGTCAATCATCATTGATTTGAGAATCAAACAAATCAATTTGTAGCAATTTGCGTCTACATCTTTTCTCAGCAACTGTACATTGTCTTCATGGATAATATGAAATGTCTTGCCAACATGCCAATGTTGCAATGTGAAAATAAAATTATGCACAGTTTATTGTGTAGCCGGCTTCTTTTTTTTTCCAACGTGACAACTGGTTGCCTTGTTCCTGAACGTGGTGGGCTATGATGTGGTGTCATCTGAGGACAGACTGAGGAGGAGGAGGAGGAGCAGCATAAAAGAGGGATATTGTTCAAAATTAGCTGTTTTCCACTGGGGGACTGCAGCTCGTCAACACTGAGGAGGAATAATGGGACACTTCATCCCACTTGATCTCACCAGTGCTGCAATCTTTTTACCAGCCCGGTCCGATGTGGACAGCCTGTGAAGGCTGGTGTCACGGGGAGCTTAACAGTCGGGGTTAAAGGTGCTTCTTCTGTCTCGTATAAGGTGGTAGCCTCAAGGCATTGTCCCATACTGGGGGGGGAGTCAGCAGGTTGACAGCAGTGAGGCTAAACAGCAGCTTTGGGGTGGCCATGTCTCTGTTTGGCAAACCACCGCTGCTCAATGATGACCACATAGCCAGAGGCCACAGGAAGAGAAGCCTGCAGTAGCCTTCTGAGAGCCAGGACTAAATACACCAAATTGCAGCATGAAGGATGCAGGTTTTGCTATGCACGGAGAGTCTCAGCTATAACAAGCAGAGCAGAGGCACTGGCATGGATGGATGGAAGCCAGCAGGCATGACATTCTCTCCATTAAAAGCTCATCACTTATACCAAGCCAATTAGCAAAAGCCCGACCAGGAATTAGTAAAGCCTGACCGATACTTCAGCCGGCTAATTTTAACATTATACTGGCCTATATATCGGTGTGTTCACCTTGTCTACTGTGAAAACTTATGACACATATGAAACCATTACTAACGTTTCATCCATCCTGTTACTAACCACTGCTATATAATAATAGTAAAACATACTATTGACAACACATCAAAAGGTGTTGTTCTGCAAGGATCTGACCTGATAAAAGTTAAAGGTTTATGGCTACACTTGCCTGACAAGTGGCCGTCATCCCTGCATGCATTCTACTGAAAACCTTTATGAAAATGGTTTTTTTTCCTTTTTAAACAACATAATGCAGAAAAAGATGCTTGGGGTAAATTAGAGATTGTGAAAACAAATAGATTGATCTCAAATGAAGAAAAAACGATGCGTATCAAATGCTGCTGCAGGCCAACTTCAGAAACAATAGAACACTGAAAATAACCTATCTTCATCACTACAACTACCTACAAACTATACGGCAGGTCATGAAAAAAAAATACAGGATCCAGTCAGTCTCTCAACAGGGGTTTGCTCTACTGAGCCCATTGGAACCTGAGTGGAGGTGTGAATTGGCACTCTATGTGAAAATGAAAATGCATTAGTGTGAAATAAGTTATATATCGTCACTACAAAGGAGAAGCAAAAGAAGAAATGGTTTCTCTGGTGGCAAAGCGGCTCAGTCACAATAACAATCTGCTACATTTTGACACAATAGATGCACAAATTATTTCTGACAGCAGCACAGCAGCCTCTTATTTTGTCCAATGCAATATCCGCCCCCTTGTGAAAGCCATTATAAGTCACTGATTTTCTTTTAACCCTGCAAAAACCACACATGAAAACCCCTTAAATGAATAATACAATTCATAAAATGAAGTCAACATTGTATTTTTTCCATTCTGCTCCTGTTTCTTTTTACCTCCTCAGTAATGATTGCTTGAAATCAATCTGCGACGTGTGAATTGAAACTTATTTCAACAGAAGAGAGACTTAAGAGCAGAGTAGAATAGAGTATCGGCTGAATGAGATCATTGTGAGTCTTTTTTCGGAGGCTCCCGTGGTGGCAGGGGAAGGAGGCAGAGAAACAGAGATGTGAAACAGCTGCTGGAGCTGCAGCAGGAAGCACAGCTGCGCGCAGCAACCTTTGGAAAACATGCAAACAAGCACACACACACACACACACACACACACACACACACACACACACACACACACACACACACACACACACACACACACACACACACACACACACACACACACACACACACACACACACACACACACACACACACACACACACACACACACACACACACACACACACACACACACACACAAACTGCAACTACTACAATAACAATAAGTCTTACAATAAGAAAAATCCTGAGAAAATCTCATCAAATCTCGTCAATATTAACTGCAGCCGGCGGTTTTAAAGCGGTGCGACATGCACTAATGGATTTCTTTCAGCCACAGCGTATGACGGCGCTCTCTGCTGGTAATAAGTGCTTAACAAAGTGACCTGCTGAGGCATTGACCTGCTAATCATGGAACTTCAATGGTGAACAGGCAGCTTTTAGGTAACATCAAAAGAACAGCTGAGGGCTAAGCACCCAGCCCCCTTTTTTCTTTTTTTAAATATGCATGCGAGAGTGTACCCCTTACCACACACTCTGCAACTGTACTGGGCTCAACCATCCAGGTAGGGCAGAGGTTGGTTTGAGGCCTTCGGACATTTGCTTTATGATATGATTTCTTACTGAGGATACTTTTTAATCATGATTCAGAGCTAACTTCGCAGCTCAAATGAATTCCCATCTCACGGTAGGCAGCATAATGTGGAGATTTGCCTCACTTCACTCGTGACCAAACTCTTTGTCAAGGCATCCCATGCCATCAGTTACTTACGTTACTAAAGTTTCCTCCATCCGGTTGCATAGAAACGGCTATATAATAATAATAAAAAACATACAATTGACACCACATCAAGGTGTTGTTCTTCAAGGAGCTGACCTGATAAAAGTTAAAGGTTTATGGCTTCACTGGCCTAACAGCGTGAGTCATCCCTGCAGGCATTCACACATTTTACTAATGAGTGATAGGTTTTCTTGGAATCAGAACATCGCAACCTTGTATATGGTTTACTCACAAACATTGCGGCTTTTTGTTTCCTCTGGACAGCTTCGGGGACAATTTAAGTATACCTTGTCAGCACGTTGGCAAGTTGATGAAGGCTAGAGACATGTTAAAATCCCCGGAGAATTTACTAAATAAATTACACACAACCTACACTTCGCAATGCACGAAGGCTTCTAACATAAAGCATCCATCATCCCTGTGCCAGTGCAGTTGGAGAGCATCGCATAGTAGAGAGGTCACAGGTTTCATCACAGCTGCTGCTGTGATCACAGTCATGTGCCCTGTATCAAGAGTCAAAACCCCCAAATGCTCATTTTCATTGTGAGCCGCTCTGGAAAGCAGTGTGTGTGCAAAATGCCGAGAATGTCAATGCCGTGTTTAGTATGCAGAGCTCCTCTCTCGCTGTTATTGAATAACAAGTCATTTTCAAAGAGCTAAATCAATTTACAGAAAAAAGAATCAGCCTTTGTTTTGATTTCTCTGCCAAATACCTATTTTTTTTTTGCCAGAACTGTGTTGACCTATGAAGTGGGGGTGTCCTCTTCATTCAGAGATGCAGAGCTCCCTAAATGTGTATTTTGAACAGATACAAATGCAGGTCGACTACTTAACCCCTGTGATCTATCTCACAGTGAACTGCTGTGATAAGTGTCCAAAACCTGATGTCTAATTAGGCCTGACTTCTCGCCTGGTTCCACTGAAGAGACTGTAAACAACAGATAAGGTTATCTGGGTGGTTAATGTATGAACCAGTCCAGCCTCTTGAGACACAGATGCCTCGGACTTATCTCATTTCCTGTTGGCCTCCCTTTACCTGCGAGACTACTCAGACACTCACTCAATAATGTCCCCACCTCGCTCGTATACAAACCTAAGTAAATATGCATCAGTGCAGAATGTTTGGGATGAGTTGAACTCTGGCTGAAATTGGACTTATTATATAAATGAACTACACGTTCTGATCTTTAAAAAAAACACAGGAGGAAAATGCCTGAGTCCATGGTGTATTCCTGGAAAAGAAGTATTTCTGTGAAAGAGGAAATTAGGCTTCTTGTGGTTTTATTCAAACCGATCGAAGGTGCCAAAAGCTGCTCTGTATAATGACTTGTAAGAACAACCCTGAAAATGAGCCATAAAGCAAAGCTTCCAAAAGTTGACCCTAACCTATGGTAACAAGTGTTAGGCAAAGCCAACAAATGAGGCTCGAGGTGTAAAGCTGATGAGAAACTCTGCAGGGTGGTTGCCAAATTCTGCATGACAACGCAGGTACTTCAGCGATCTGAGAGGGCCTCAGCGACAGACTGCCTCTCCTCCACCTGAGCCACCTCATCTGGCTTCACTGCTGGGCAGACCACCCAGGTGCCTTCCTCCACCTGAGGCTTTCAGGTCACAATCGACTGGGAGGACAACCTGAATTAGACTCAAGTCATTGTGGAAAAAGTAAGTCTACACCCAAATAACTTCATTTCAGTTTTAAAAACGCATAATTGCTGCTATATTTACAGCTGCCGTCCCAATTACTCTGGATTTTTTCAAATGCCTAAAACAGAGATATTTGGAAATGCTGCTCGCCCCATTTTAGTTAGAAAACTCCAAAAAATTGAGACATTTGGAAAAACAATGATGCAGTCACCCACATTTGCTTTCTGAATGGTTCTTGTCATATCTAGTCTACTAGCGATGAAGGCAAAACTTCCTAAACATTTTCAGTCTGTAACATTTCCACCTCGTCGCCACTCCAAAGCTGCGTTTCCACCAAAAGTACCGGGAACTATTAGCTCCTGGAACTACTCTTCAAGGAACTAAAAGGATTCCTGTGGCCCATTGTTGTCTGTGTTTCCACCACGGCCTGAATTCCCGGGAAGCTTATGCAAACCAAGCCGATGACATATGGAAAAGCAGTAACTACACCCCAGTCGAATAGGTGGTGGTAAGAACAAGACGAAGGCCATACAACAACAATAATGACATCATGTTAAGCAACATTAAAGTATAGTACCATACATAGTAGCATATAGTAGCGTAGCTTCTCTCTTGCATGTCATGACAAAGCGCGGTGAAAAAACAAAACACTAGTGAGCTTTTAGCTGAACACCGGCTTTTAAACATTGGCGGGTGAAATAAAATGCGGCGACTACTCAGCCAATCACAATTCTTCAGAACTGCAGCCCCGCCCCCATAGTTCCTGAACCTTCGATTGGTACTACCTCCCGAGCAGGGTCTTTTTCAAGGGACATCAATTACCCAGGAAACAAATTTAGACCCTGGTTCGGCCCTGCGGTCGAAAGGCACAGAGTTCCTCCTTTAGTTTCTAGTTCCTGGGTACAGTTCCTACGGTGGAAACACCACTCAGGAGAAGAAACCCCTCGTCTTACTGCCCACCATTTTTTTGCTTGTTTGTAGCACTTTCTGTAACCAAGAGAACGACTTCAAGGTAGAGAATCTGCTTCCACTTAACACCGGAACACCATGCTCAATGTACATGAATGGTCACATAATATGCATTTACAGGTGTGTTAGTACGGACGGTACTGATAAAGACCTAATACGATTGTGTGGACAGAGATTGTTTTAGTTTTAAAGCAAAAACATTAGTATGGCCTCCAGTGGCTCAGGTGGTAGTGCTCCTTGAACTGAGCCACTGAGGATGCACGGGCCACTGCGATCCTGGTTCTGGTCCAATGATAAATGGGAGGATTGTATCAGGAGAGAATCCAGCATAAAATGTGGACAGTAACATCTTCTGATACAGACCTAAAACGCTTGTGTGGATAGAGATTGTTTTGAATGGTGTTTTAAAGCAAAAACATTAGTATGGCTTCAAGTGGCCCTGGCTCAGGTGGTAGTTCGATCCTTAACTCCTTGAACTAAGCCAGTGAGGATGTACGGTACACTGCGATCCTGGTGCTGGTCCCATGATAAATGGGAGGATTGTATCAGGAGAGAATCCAGCATAAAAAAAACTATGCCAAATCAAAATATGCGGATGATGATCCATTGTGGCAAACCCATAATGGGAGTAACTAAACAAAGAAAAAGTACATTCTAGAAAAAGTAAATCTCCCAGGGAAAGGGATTGCCAACACCTGGTGGAAGACAGCATGCATAAACAGGTTTAGACAAACTAAAGCTCATGAAAGTGGTTACAACAAGGGTGGATCATAAATTAACAAATACAAAACCTCACTCTGAATGACATAATCAACAAGTTGACCCTTATATCATTGCTCAGGATCAGAACGAGGCGTAGAAATGTGGCTAAGGCTTTGCGAAATTCATCCTCCACATCAACAAAGTGTCACTTGTTGCTCAGCTCTGTGGGGAATGGTACGGACAGTAACATCTTCTGATACAGACCTAAAACGCTTGTGTGGACAGAGATTGTTTTAGTTTTAAAATGGTGTTTTAAAGCAAAAACATTAGTATGGCCTCAAGTGGCCCTGGCTCAGGTGGTAGTTCGATCCTTAACTCCTTGAACTAAGCCAGTGAGGATGTACGGGCCACTGCGATCCTGGTGCTGGTCCCATGATAAATGGGAGGATTGTATCAGGAGAGAATCCAGCATAAAAAAACTATGCCAAATCAAAATATGCGGATGATTATCCACTGTGGCAAACCCATAATGGGAGCAACCAAACAAAGAAAAAGTACATTCTAGAAAAAGTAAATCTTCCAGGGAAAGGGATTGCCAACACCTGGTGGAAGACAGCATGCATAAACAGGTTTAGACAAACTAAAGCTCATGAAAGTGGTTACAACAAGGGTGGATCATAAATTAACAAATACAAAACCTCACTCTGAATGACAATCAACATTTGGCCCTTATATCATTGGTCAGGATCAGAACGAGGCGTAGAAATGTGGCTGATGCTTTGCGAAATTCATCCTCCACATCAACAAAGTGTCACTTGTTGCTCAGCTCTGTAGGGAAATTAACTGTGTAACATCCTTGTTTCTGCATAGCGATGGCCTTTTACTTCTTTGTCAAACACCCAAGACCCCAGGAGACACTGTAGCTACACAAAGTAACTCTGAAGTTGGCTACAGAAATGTGTCTCTCTCACACTCTCACTCTCACACACACACACACACACACACACACACACACACACACACACACACACACACACACACACACACACACACACACACACACACACACACACACACACACACACACACACACACACACACACACACACACACACACACACACACACACACACACACATCCAGTTGTTTTCTCGTCTCATAGTAGTCTATTTTTGCGGGATCATCAGACCACCAAGTGGTTCTTATTTCCTTTAACTGATACCATGTAAAACACCACCACTGCACTACCCAAAGGAGGACAGTGAGATGAGCACAAACTCGTACGTGTATCTGCCAGCCAGAAAATATTAAAATAGCCGGCTGATTTGTATGCAGCCCAATGCTGTGCTCTCCACTAGCTGGCCCTGCGCACCCACACAGCAAATTCTAGCCCTTGCAGTTAATTAAACCTGTTCCCAGTTTGAAGTCCAGGAAGGTGGAGCTATTCCAGGAATGACGTGAGGATGTCCGACTGTAAACCAACTATGATGATAAAAGGTGCAAGTTGTCCACACACACGCAGTCCAGAGAACAGGTCTAAGTGGGCGACATAAAAAAAAAAAAACCTGCGTGGGTGTTTAGTGGCGTTCGGGGGGGACCCAGAACTCTGCACACTGGAGAAACTGCTTCTCTGGAAGTATGTAAAGTGATACTTACATACAATGGAGCTTGCTGTGGATTGAGTTTCATGTCCCTGGACACTGTAAAGAGAAGAGCAAATGAGAAGTTATAGCTTGATGCATGCTATCGGTAATGTCATGAAGCAATATCAGTGTTGACTGCTTGGGCTGTCAACATAGTATTAACATATTAGTACCTTATAAGGCTGAGAGAACATGGCGCCTATTTAGCATCAGATAAGGAGCAACATTAGCATTCATTTGAAGCCATGTCTCTGGCCTTCTGACAAATATTCGCTCTCATTTTAGCTCCGTTTTGCTCTCCAACAACTCCCGAGGGAAATATCTGGTTGTGTAGCTGCTACACGCTTCACTGTGTGTTCACTCGCTAGTCACTTTGTCCGCTGTTTGGTGCTGGGCAAGAAGCGTGGAGTCAGTTGACTGTCACTGACATCAGAGGTTTCTCACTGAAACCGACAGCTTGCTGCAACTCTGTGGGTTCAGCCACTCCTCTCACACCACAGAGTAAATGAAGCCATTGTTGTAAGAAGAAATTCTCTGATAAGCCTACTATGTGCTCCCTGCCCCAATACCAAAGACTGTGTGACTAAAGGAAGACTGAATATCACTTTACCATGATATTACTATCACCGATAGACGATCTGATTACCTCCAGTGGATGGAGAATGTCAGTATAGCTGAGCTCAAAGCACAGCTGAAGCACAAAGTACGAAGCACAATGGGGGGCTTTAAATCACTGAGCTGAGTCACTGGTGCTGACAGATCGTCAATGGACGATGTGATCACCGATTGGCAAAGGTCTGGTGAATGTTCTAATAACAAATGAAACCCGCTCATCCAGTCCACATCAAACTATATTTGTGTTATTTCCGAGGACCCCGGGAAGTGCAGATGAAATACACAACTAGTCCAACTTAAATGTAACCAGAAAGACAACTACAAAAATGTGTTTACTGCATGTGTTAATGAGCAAGTGTTTACAGAGGGAATAGTCATAACAACCATATGAAGTAATAATATGTCGACATTCTGTTACACTGGCCTCAAGAGCTGATGTTTGATGAGAAGAATGATTGAAAACATTTTTGGCACCATCCAAAAAATGCTACAATAACACTAGAAAACAACTAGACTGTTCAAAGTCCACCTTCCAGCACCACTAGAGCTCAGTAATTATTATTATTATATCTTATTACCAGTCTTTGTGCTAAGCTATGCCAACAGTTCTAGCCGTGTTTCATTGGCAACATTCTTCTTATTTATTTTTTTAACTTGGCAAGAAAGTGAAGCACATTTCCCAAAATGCCCCCATCCACTTATAAAAGTTTGTCCTCTAAAACGTCTGACATTGCTTATAGGGACTTGTATCTGTGCAAATGTTGTCACTGTAGAGATGTTTTCACATTCCTCTCCTGGAGGAGGAGATTTCTGTGCACTTCTCTGCAACTTGAAATTCAAAGAATCCCGGGCGAGGCTAGAATTGGTATGTAACAAATACAGAAAACCAATTGCTGTCAAATATGCAAAATGTAAGCAAAGAAACCGGTGAACTTCCAGTGCACGTAGAGGCAGCGCATCCACAATAGGACGGCGAGTGTGTCAGCAGACACTTAGTGTTAGAATTAGCAGTTCGTGAAAGTTTAATGGCTGGATCTCGCCGATGTTGCCACTAGCCATATTGTTGCGCACATTTTTCCACCGGTCAACCTAGCAGCTGTGGTGGGCGGGGCGCACGGCCTGTGTTATTTGTCATATCAATATCATGAATATTCAAAGTCTTTCATAGAATTCCTCAATGAGAAAGAGAAAGAGAGAGTGGATGGTTTCCAGCCCCATTTCAGAGGGGTTTTAAAAACTTTTTGGGGGGGTTAACAATGTTAAACAAAATATTAGTCATAGCAGATTGTTTTTATATACATTAAAATGAGACTAAAGGGAGACTTCTGCTTCCTATTCCATCTCTATGCTTTGGATAATCAGATTGAACTGTTGCTAGCTCACAGTTACAGTAAAGACAGGTGCTGACACCTCTGATCAGCTTAATCAAGATAAGACAAACTTGGAAAATGTCAGTGTTGCTCTTTTCTCATTTAAAATGGCTGCTATTTGTGTTTCACTAGAATACAACCACGGCAACAAGTTACTCAATTACGAGAGGTAACTGTTTTGTCCAACAAAATGTATGTAGTCAGAATATCATTACCAACAAGGTGAGAGATAAACTTGACCCTGGCAGTAATCCTAACACTGTTAATAGTGCATGAGTACAGAACATGCACACACTAAATCACACATAGCACACACACTCATCATCCAACCTGCTTGTGCTTGTTTACACAAAGAGGCTGAGGAAATGGTGACTTTCTGTGAGCTTTAAGGGTCCTGCTTCCACTAATCACCCATTAACTTTTCATCAAGCAAAAAATAAAGGAAGTAAACCCCCCCCGAAGCCCGCTGCTTTGCCTCGTCTGCATGGGGTTTATGCCGGGCAGATCGGTTAGTAGGATTTAACGGCGCTCGTTCACGTTTGATTCCCCACTCCCAGTCTGGGACGCAGGTCTCAAAGCTGTTTTCTGGGTACAAGGTCGGAGGCACTGGGTGTGTAATTACATCCAAACAAACATATTACAGCTGTAGACTTGAGGACAAATGGATTGGAAACCTTTTTATTGAACTTTTTGAAGAGATATTGCTTGCATTCATCTATGAGTCAAGGGACCGGTCGGCTTTGAGAGCCAGTTATTTTGAGAGACAATTTTCTTTTGTTTGCTGTTCTCTGGCACTAAAGCAAGTCCTTGCTGCTGGCCTCAGTGGTCAGCAGTGCATTAATCACATGCACCCTACAGCTGAGGAGGCAGCGACAAAAGGCCAGGACCTAATGAGTTCAGCAGAGTCCACCAAAAGAGTCGACGCTGGACTCAGCGGAGCACTGAAGCACAGCGAGGCCAATTCACATTATTCAGCCCAATCCAAACATTTTTTTCCCACTTTTCTGCTAAATAAATGGGCTCGAACTAGAATTAGGCGGATCAAGTAAGGGGATAATCAGTAGCTCTAATAATACTCTGGAGTCTAATCCTCTTGCCTTAAGTGCACTGGGCCAGGGACCAGCTTCCTCACCACATGCACGACTTTGACTAATAAGACTCTGTCACATTATGTCCCCACCAGGCTCCCTGGTTCTTCCACATTTTGATATCTGAGACATTTGTCATCTTCTGCTGCTCTTTATGACCAATCCGCATCGTGTGACCATGCATGGGTGGGGCCATGCTCAAGGATGCTTCAACCAGACAGGTCGCTTTAGACAATTCACTTATTTGACGTCCTTTTTTTTTACCACCGCATTACCTCACTCATTGCATAATAAGAAATATTTGGTTGTAAGTTGGTATGTTATTACTTTCACACCGGTCGTTGTTGGCAACAGCATTGACAACGTTGTTCATCCAGGGAAGGTTTGCTGGGCTGCATGCCCTTTATCAGCTACAATCTGCTTTGCTTTCCGTACGTATTCACACTTGGCAGCTGCACACGAGAGCTCAGTCTGCAACTGTAATGGTCACTTTCTGAGCTCGACAGCACTTCAACAGTTGTTAATGGTACTATATGGAAGAATGTGGTGCAATTTTCATGTATTAATTTAAAGCTAGTTAAATGGATTTGTTCAGCGTCATAAGCTTATGTTGTGCTACCTAGTCAGCTGAAAACAATATTACTCTTTTTTTATGAAACAACTTTTGTGTATACCAATAACAGTGTAACTTAAGTTTCCTCATCTATCAACACAGTGCTGGTCAATCACATCCAGTCTCATGTATGTCATGTTTTGACATACGATAGCCAGGATGCTCACTCTTGCCTACCAACGGAGTGACAGCACAAGCAACAGGATACTGACTGCAGTTCATCTAACGGCCACAGACGTCTCCGATTACAAGAGTTTCCTGAATGTTTAATATAGTACCTTGAAGGACAGAACCAACAGTTTGCATCGGCTCCCAAAACTATATGTTAAAGCTCTGGATGACGACACTTCAGATAGAAATACACTGGCTTTAACCGTCAAACCTTTAGAAACAAGCCACCTACTCTCCATATCCTCTTGCTCTTTTTTCCGAATTCACATGATCACTTCTGTTTGTGAGTTTCTGAGTTACACATAAAGGAAGCTGACTCAGTATACTGCATCATCGAAGGGTGACATTGCTTCACTGGTTGCTTTGGATTTATAGACAAGCCTTTAACTTTACACCATTCTTCCATACTTCCTCTTTAGTGTGGCTATAAAGCTGAGCTAGTTGGTCAGTCTGAAGTAGCAAACAGTTCCTCCAATCTGAGTGGACCTGTATAACCTAAAATTAAAGCTAAAATATACCAGGGTACCACTAGAGTCTAGGTGTGTTTTCGGACTTTTGATTTATGCTTAGTGTAAATTTAAAAAAAAAAAATTATACATGTCAACGAAACTATTTACCATCCCCTTCTTATTAGACAAGAAGACAAAAAAATCAAAGAAAAAAAACGCAGGGTCTACCGATGCATTTTGCAGGCATGTTTTTATACAACTACATGAACATCTTGTTTTACCACAAGGGGACAGAAAGGCTACAGTAAAGATTTAACTAGCAATTTCTGCCCAGGTATTAAAGGTTGCCAAAGGTTGATAAATATTGTAACAAATTTGCCCATTGAAAAAAATAACACTTTTGTTCACATGGACTGCTGACTGAGCCAGACGACCTGCCTACAAAAGCTGTTGGATCAGTGACTTCATTTTTAGACAGATTTTCCACTCGCCGGCGAGTTTTGGAACTCACAGCCCCTGGTCTAGTCCAAATCGGCCCTCAATTGGCAATCGGCAATCGCTATGTCTAAACTTTTCGAAGACGCGGTTCCAGAAGCTTGCAGATGCGCCGCCTCCTTTGACTAGATTTCTAGAAGGCTACATATCTGGCCGAATCAGCGACCACTACAGCAAATCGGAGCGCAGGACTCCAGTCGTGTGTTGGGAATTCTCCCGGTGAAAGATGATGCAGTGTGACCCCCTGTCGCTTGTCTGTAATGTAGGATGAACTGAAATATACTGCAAGACTCCCGATCACAAGACAGCAAGTCATGTAGTGATACCTTCACAGCAACCTCACAACTTTGAAAGTTGTGTAGTCTGAACTTGGCAAGAAGGGACTGAGTAGATATTTTGGCATTTACAAATAAGAACTAATGTATTTTGTTGTACCGTTCTTGTTGTTTATACTCTGCAGTGTAGTATCCTGCTGCAAAAGCCAGTTAAAATTGGTGTGTGCAAGTAAAATGAAAGAGTTCAGACACTGAATTTGGAAAGAAAATAAGGTTCACTAAGCACCAACAATAATAATCAAATATTTATCTTGTTGTGATAGTTGCTGTCGTCATTAAAATAATGAACGTTGTTGGCAGTTCGTCATATCAGCCATCACTAATTAAACTTAGCTGTTTCCGGTCCGTGTGCTCTCTGCACACCGTTTTTACGAGATTGTGAGAGAAGAACCGCCACCTCTGTACAACCAAAAAGGAATCGACAGAGTGAGACATCTTCTTTCTTGTTAGTTGCACTAACTCAGTCAGCTTGGCATTGTCTTTCATTCTTATCATATCAGTAATTTACACTAAACTTTATATTTTTGGACCATGGTAGTATTTGGTATTTGCATCATAAGGCAGATGTTCAAGACCCCAAAAATTAATTTAAGACATCAGCACTAAAGGAAGTTTTAAAAATAAATAATTGAAAGCCTAGTATTTTTTCCTATTCAAATAAAATAATGTCATGCTCATGAATTTCTCATTTAAAAGCATTATTTGATACATTTTATTGACTTCTTTAAAGATCCTAATGCACCTCTATTTTTCAACTAAGGCGCAGTTGTGCTCCTTGGGGGGGGAAATAGCGTTGAGCCCTGTGTGGGTCATTTATAACTACGATACCTGATATACAGAGCTGGTTACACTGAATACAATGAGGTATAAGAGGTAACCACGTTTAAGGCAATTTACTGCAGCAAGATATTTTGGTGCAGTGTTAATGCTTACGTCATAAAATGGGAAAACTGGGGGGGGGAAATTACATTACAAACCCACTGTTTCTACCTGTTTCATCTATTTTCTCAAGTGATGACAAAACAAATTCCTACAATTAAGTAGTTCCACTGATATATTTAGTTAAACTCATTATCATCAGGCAATAGTGGACTGAAACTTTAACCCTAACTCATACTACCAAACATATATTCACATCAGTTATTCAAACAAGGCGAGTAAATAACAACCTTGGCTGAGAGCCTGTGTATCATCCATGTACTTCAGGAAAGACCTAGCATCCAAACAACACGCAGTTTCTTTCTCTGGTAACAGAAGAACCTTGAGAAATGGCATTCCCCAAGCTCAACCTATGGCCACCCGACACCTGCTTATAGAGAGTGCACAACCCATTAGCTCCACCTAAAACAATTGGTGCAGCCAGCTTTCAGCCAAGCTCCTTAAGAGTCTTCATAATGGCAGAAACTGCCTTTTTTAGCTGGTACTCAAACGGAATTTTCCTCCTCTGCTGCAGGGAGGTCACAAAGAAGCAGGGCATAAACTACGTCCAAGTGCACAGCCGTCACAAATGGACCAATAAATCAAGAGACAAAAGCCCCTCAATGCTGGGATAGGAGTGGTAATGCGCCGAGTCGGGATGTGAATGGACCTGTTATTGCTTCCACGGGTCCCCTGGCTGTCAAAATAAGCCATAATAGCCATGTGACTCCAGCGTGAATGGGAGGATGAGCAGGATTAGCTTCACAACTCATTAATCGGACTGTCTCCTACACCTTTACCAATAATCAGCTGAGGATTCCCCAACACAACATGCACAGGACAGACTATGACTCAAACGCTTTTCTCGCTGCCCTGTCTGTGAAAGTGCTGCTGATTTATGTGCAAGCCGACACAGATAAACGCCACAGTCAAGTAAACACCAGTCTGGGTCCAGTTTCAGCCACAGGAACAGATTCACAGAGATCACTGAACGACAGACAAACTACAAGGTGGCTGGTGGAGTTTTCCCGTGCACAGAAATAATGTCTACATTTATAGTCTTTTAAAATAAAATCAGATTTATGGAAATATTCTGCAGTTATTTTTTTTATATATACAATGCATGTATTTCCACTAAATGTGTTCCCTTCCTCTTTTCTAGTAACGAGATTATGACAGTTTCTCATGGAAGTATATACCTAAACGAATGAGTTATTCACTTTGTGGCATGCAATCATTTCACAAGGTCAACTTTTATTTATTTTTTTAATCCTTCAGCTCAAAGAAAATCTACTATAGATCTGATGGCATTAACACATGAAAGTAGCTGAATGAATTAGTGGTAGGAACAGTAGATATGTTGGGCGATCAGAGGGAAATGGAGGCCTGTGACGGCATCAACATAATCTTTTCTGTCACCACCACTCCCCTCGGAGAGTCCCTGTCCAAAGGCCCCAACTCTTAAAACTAGAAAAACAAATGCACATGTTAGCTACAGGTCAAGGTTCAAGCAATACAAAAAAACATGCATCAGGTAAAGAAGGCATTATAGTTTTCAATTCCTTTTAACCATGATCCACGTGCCCATTTCCAAGTGCAGCATGGCCCTTTTAGAGTGGGTGATCTATCAAATAACCTTATCAGCACACTGGCATCAATACTGGGAGGTAAAGTTCAGAATGACCACGTCCAGTGTGTCTCATTGCAATTGCTGAAAGGGATTGACAATCTTTTCAGCAGTGCACCTTGATAGAATACTTCAAATTAAAGTTTATCAAAAATAGTGAAAGATGTTTTATCTCAAGAACTGCCATTGAGCAAGGCATTTTAAGTGATTTATCTGGGAAACTTTTAGATTTTAATCTTTACATCTGCTGATGCAGAATAAGACCACAGGACTCATCCGACCTTTCCTGAACAGATAAAGCAAAAAAATAAAATAAATTAATGAATCAGAAAGTGTCCAGTGTGCAGAATCCAGGCCAGACACTTGAAATAAAATGGGTCACATTGTGTGATCCTGGTGAACATAACAGGCAACGTGCATCAGTGTTTTATCACCTCAAAGCGTCACACTGCAGTCTTTCTAGGTCAAAAACCTCCCGTTGGCAATTAATTAACTTGAAGAATGCCAGCGCAGATCTAGCGCATGGAGAGCTGCAGTCAAGGACATGGAGACACCTGTAAACAGGAGCGGCAGCCCAATATAGACCTGAGGTGTCATCCAATACCCTGGCTCCATGATGACAACAGAGATGGGACTTCAGTCTCCGGGAGGAGCTGGACTGAGCGTGTACCCCGGCTTATTTCCTCTTACACAAACTAGAGAAGGACAATCTGGCCTGGATACCTCACTTTTTTGCCTGTTTTGGTCTATTTTTGTGTACATCATATGCAAAACGTAACTTGTCTTGACATCACCTTCGTATGGGATGCTGCTGGTTCCCAAAGGTTTATGTTTATTGTCCACAAGCATTGCCCATTTAAGGGGTTCAATACCCACCTGCAGCACTCTTATTATAGATGTAAGGAGCTTTGGATAAAAACCTGTACCACCACATGGCAGATGAAAGTGCCAGGGAGAGCTTTGAGGCTGCTTTAAAGCCCTGTGAGAGACAAGGGTTCATAAAGACTGTCTAGCAGTCCTCTTAACCTCCTTTTATTCTGTTTTCATCCACCTGACTTTTTCATATCATACATTTTATTTAGAATTGAAAGTGCGGGAGCTTTGGCTTTTTTGTTGAATCACACTTTCATTTCAAAATTGCAAACATTGTTGTCAACGGTTTCCTCAATTACCAAGTAACTGTGGCAACCAAAGTCTTCAAACGTGGCCCACTGTGGGAGAAATAATGGCTCAATGTGACTCAGAGGTTTGATGTTTAACGTTTGACTTTTGTTTAACCTCTCGTGTTCGACCAATAGTCAACCAGTAGTTACTGGCCTACCAGTACAACATGACATACACCGACTGCCTCGGCCACAGCACAAAACCACCAGAGAAACAACGTGCGTCTGCTCCGTGTCCAACCCTCGTCTGATCCTTTTTACGGTTCACTATCAGCTCCGCTCTTCTGGGGCACGGCTAAATTAGTCAGGGCTACATCACATTCTTGACAATGCCCAACCACAGTAACTTGGACACACCGTGTTGCCTACCATTTAGATAGTCACGGCTGTTTGATTTAATCTAACCTAGCTATTGTCTCTATGGACAGATATGAGGCCTTCATGGTGACGCGGCCGCACCCGGCCACACAAAAGCGGCCTCTGTGCAGAGACTGCACACAAACGCTGGCTGACAACACAAGGCCAGGGGATGAAAGGTCTCCTCAGTGTTTGGTGACAGTTATTACCCTCTCCACTGAAACCAAATACCTGTGGGCCCAGATAGCATTATCTTATTGTGAGGCACACTGGGGGCTGGCCTGTAATCAGGGCCTGAGCCTTGATCAGGCCCCCTCACCCACACACACAGTTTCCACCACCATCAGACCATGAGCTGTTCTGCAGACATATTAAAGAAATAGTTTGACATCTTTTTTTTGCAGAGCATCATATGTCTCATCTGAACAAGAAATATGAAGCAACCACCAGGAGCCACATCATGTAGTTTACCACAAATATTGGAAACATGGGGAGACACTGAATCTCATAGAACCCCAGCTATCAGGTATTTCAAATTTGACAGGGGCAACATGAAAAATTGGTTCTTTGCTTTGCACTTAGATTTTTGTATGGTTTGGACAAATGAGATACTAAGTGTTGACTAGGGACCTAGAGAAGTTCTGGTATGCAGTTCTATTACCTTTGTACAGAGGCAACCAAACACTTTGCCCTTGTTTCAGGTGCTTATGCTAAGCTAAGTCTGTGCTGGTAGCTTCACTCTTGGCAACAACAAAAAAAGCAGATTTCCCAAAATGACAGAATTTACCTTTAAGACATATGAATGAGTGCCGATGCTACACGAGAGGAATAGTGGTGCTACTTCCAGATAGAACAAGCTCGGGCTGATATTTTGAGCGAATGTAAACCGTTGCCTGTGTTAAACACAATGTATCGCATTATCAACAGGGCAATTTCAGTTGCACTTGGTAACCTTATAGAACTTTAATAGAAAAAATATAAACAGAAGCTCAAGAATAATGGAAATACGCAGAAAGACAGGGAGACTGTAGACTTTTAGAAAAGGAAAGTGGCTGTTAGTCCGATCTGAGAGGTAATAGGTTTATCCTGGAGAATCCTGAGCAACCTCAACCTTAGTCTCACAGCAGGTCTGATCTGCAACAAAGGCTGATCTGATTTATAAGGTTACATCATTCTCATGAACAAAAGCAACTTTAATGCATCAAAAGCGATGCAACAAGAGCAATAAGTGTATGCATGTCCAAAGCACTGATTATGACCACATGGGTAAAACTACTATGTGGTTAGTAGTAGTTGCATGATAAAGCATGAAGGTCCAGAGATTGAGTCACAGCTCTACTTCCTTCTAGGTGAAGCTAAGATATGCAGGTTTGGTCAATCAGAAACTCTGAATTGCCCACAGACATGCACATGTCACTGTGTGTTTACCCTGTGATACAATGGTCACCTCTCCGGGGTCTTTGCAATGAGTTACTCTTCAACCAGATGACACATAAACCACCAATGCACTCAAAAATTCAGAGACGTGTGGAAAAGAAACAACCGCAGAGTTTTTCGGGAAGTGTGGTGCGGTGGCTTTGCAATAAATGTGCATGAACTGCTCACTTCCCCCAACGATTCCCTGTCTATGTACCAAGCAACTCAGCCCACGAGAACACTTCGTTCCACCTCTGGAACTAACTGCTTCTTGTTCAAGATCATCAAGTATTGAATTACATGTATTGAATAGAAGAACCTGACTAGAGCCACAACAGTTAAATCGATTAATCGATTAGTAATCGACTACTAAATTAATCTCCAACTATTTTGATAATCGATTAATCGGTTCAAGTAGATTTTACGGGGGGGAAAAGTCTCTATTCTATGATTTCAGCTTCTTAAATAGGAATATCTTCTGGTTTCCTTGCTCCTCTATGACAGTAAACTAAATATATTTTATGTTTGGACAAAACAAAAACCTCATCTTGGGTTTTGGGAAACACAATCCACATTTTTCACCATTGTATGACATTTTATGGACCAAAATACTAATCAATTAATGAAGGAAATCATCGACAGATTAATCGATAATGAAAATAATCGTTAGTCTAATCCTGTCCGTATTGCGTTGCATTAACGGAAACGTAGCATCCAGCAATTTGTTGCTTGGCTCATTGAAGGGACTAGATTTCAGCATATCTCACCCTCTGCTGCTTTCATATTGCCAAATGTCTTCTGGCCTTACTTTCTGAAGTACCTGTTTTTAAGTAAGGGCCGTGTGGTCCATCACCAACGTATGATCACACAGATTGTGATTTCACATTTTCATAAAAATTTTACAACATTTGAATGTCCAAATGTATCAAGCACATCTGTAACACGCAAGATAAATAATGTAATTTTCCTTAAGCGCAGCCCAATTACAACTTCAGAGTGGAATCTCTGCTCACACGTGTTGTCATTAAGACCATTAACCGTTATCACTGAGGCACGGGTTGCTTAGCACAGTAGGCGCGTCACAATCAGACTTTGCCCTGAGGAATGTGATCAAAACAAAAACAAGGAAGAAAAATGTTCAGATTCAATTTGTATCTGCAAACACAATAAAGCTTTTGTTTAGTTAACATCACCACCTACAATCTAAAAAGCCATGATTATTTAATTATTCCTCTTACCCTGTCACCTCAAACTATGTGAGACCTCTTAAACGCATGTGTCTCAGCTAAAAAAAACACACACACAAAGGCACTGATAGAAATCTTACCCAGGGTCTATTTGATGAACACGGCTACGAGCAGACTCCTTCAGCTGCACACTAAATTCATTTTAAGCCCATCAGAGAGAGCAGGTGTGTTTACACTAGGCAGGTATTGTCAGCGTCAGTGGGCATGCAAGCTCTCGAGCACACCGATTACACTGAGCTAAATATGGCTTTGTGCTAACACAGACAGTAGGCAGATAAAAGCCCTGATGTCAGAGGGGAGAGGCGGAGTCTGCAGGCCACAGGTCAGGTGTCTGCGGTAACTGCTGCGTCCAATTATCCTGCCTCTGTACTTTGACCATGTTCTTCCAAAGAGTGTTGCAATGGGGAACATCTCTGGGCCAATGGCACGGTGTTGGTGTTGATGGACAGGGCTAAGAAACAGCATGGTCAACAGCTGCTCAACCACTGAATTACAGGGGAGGGATATTCGTAATGACCGTCATATGTTCCAAGTGCTTTTCTGATATAGTACAACACATGCAGAGAATATACAGAAAAGTAAGTATTGATTCAGTAGTGGAAAACATACTTAATTTAATTTAAGTAAAAGTAAAAAGTCAATTCATTACGTCATTTTTAAAACTAAAAAAAATCAAGATAAAAGATTGATGGTCCTATGCTCTAGATGTTTGCTGCAATTCTTGCATAAGAGAAGAAGTCTTTGGGCGTTTGACTGTTGGTTAGCACCTTAGTAATCTTAAAGAATAAGACTGGTTTAGAGACTTTTATTAATAATTCTATTAATAAGGAAAAACTGAAGAAAACAACAGGAGCCTTAAATCTGCAGCATAACGTACCTAAAAGTATCAAAAGTATCAAAATATTCATTATGATTTATGTAAACAGCACTTACTGTAGCACATCATGGAGCTAATTTGAACCGATGTATGTATGTACTGGGTATTTCACCCCATTCTAACCTATGACATTGCATCGTATTTTATAAATTGATCATATTTTATATGTCAAATCAAATCCTAGGGAAAATATTGAAAGTCAAACCAATTCCCGCAAAAAATGTAGTAAGTCCCTCATAACTGTATTCATGCAAAGTACTTGAGTAAATGAACATTGGCACATTTCCACAACTACAACATCTTTCTTTTTTGGGGGGTTGAAGGAATGTAGTTGGGACATAAAGGCTTTTGACACAGATACATACATTTAAAAAAAAAAACATATGTCCCAGGAAAATAATCTAAGAACAGAATCATTTATGGAGAAGTCTCTGGAGTTTTGGAGAGTTTGAAAATGTCTTCCAAATGCAAAGAAGTATTAAATATGAAAGGACCTGCCGTTACCAAAACTATTGGTTAGAGAGGATGGGCTTCGTGCAATCATGTTATCAGTATGCTGCATATATTCATACCACAAAGCTGTGAGCAATTTGTGCACTTGAGCCTAACCCTAACCAACCAAACAAGGTGGCTAAGTTGCCAATTTTGGGGCGGAAACTCACCACAGGCACCATAATAATTGACAACAAATTTGGTTTGAAAATTTCCAGGAGAAACACAACTCCAGGGCACAGAGATTGAACAAGCTGCAGAGAGGGTCCCTGTTTTGGAACAAGAGTGTGGCTGCTGTTTGGCATGCTGAGAGGATTCCAGCAATTCCAGTCTTGACAAAAACTAAGTCAAGGCTTTATTGGGAATATCAGTAGAGAATTCAGCAGTCGCCCTCCCAGGCATACAAAACCCATCCCTGAGACAGGCCTACACCATGGACTTGTACCTGTAAGATTTCCTCTAATGCCTCCATTCAACAGTAATGCAGTGTAATTACAAGGCCGACAATGTGCATATCCACCATCATCATTAAATTAGGGGGTTTGTGAAGATGAGGAATTGGCTAGGTTCAGCTTGGAGCCAGCAGAATCCTCATGGTAATTTACAGTTCTCTAAAAGGGAGGCCAACTCCTCTTTCATTTGTTTCTTGTACTGGAGCTAAATACATATTTCTGACTGGGACGGCCTCACAAGTGAGCCGAACATTTGCTGGGGAGAGACAGAGAGCAGACTAATAAGCTTTTGTTTTGTGGGGGCACAGTGTAGACATTCCCTCCTGATAGTCTCATTCTTATGAATTCACAATGTAACGGTGGAGGGATGTTTACTGGTTTGTGGAGTGTTGGCAATCAAACAACACAACTGCAGCTTAGTCTACTGTTGCACTCATACAGTCCAACATTTGTAAATAAGCTCATTGCCTTTCTGGCAGAACTTCTGTCAATTAAATTTCTGGCTACAAACAGCAATGGGTCATTTTAGTGTAATGACTGGAAGCAGGGAAATGCAATTGTACCAGGGGGCTTGATGCAGTAACTTCCCAGAGTTGCAACTGGTTGCCTGGAAATGTCACCAAGCCAATAAAAAGTCTGGCACATGACCCCTGACAAACCTGCATTATTTTTACACTGAGATTTTTGGATTGAACAAATACACTATGGTATATTTTTGCCTTTATGTTAAACTAAGCTAACTGGCTTCTGGTTGCAGCTTGATAGTTACTGAACAGGTTATGGATCTGCTCATCTAGCTCTCAGCCAGATAGACAACATGAGGTTTTTCTAAAAATGTAAAACTTTCATTTACTTCTAACAGATGACAGCATTTACTTTGATACTTGGCATTTAAAAATAAACCCATTACATGTGTATTTTAATAATTGTGTGAAAACCTGCTAATCTAAAATTTTATTGATGTCATCTCTCTGTGAGCTGTAAGACCTACACTTTAAAAATGTACTTCCTGCAAGCCCGGGAGGTGACATGGGGACATGGGTTTACTAATTCCCATGTGCAGTTTCAGTAAACCACGAGCAGGGTTTAGTAAACCATGCACCCACGAAGTTACTAACTTACTGAGGTGCACGCCCCCCTTCCCATCTGCATCAGTTCAGTTCACAGTTTGCTAGCGCCTGGCTAATATCTAATTAAAAGGCAGAGTGTCATTGTGGCAAAGGAAACCTAATGATCTTGACACCAAAATGCAAAAAAGCAAGGAACCACTAATATGCTTTTATTCAAAACAGAGACAATCGCCATCTAAACAGCGTTTTCACAAAATCTCATTTTAGGAACTCGTATACTCTGCTGTTGTATGGACACCATACTTTTCTAAACTTATACATATGTATTGGTGGTGAAAAACAAAAAAAGATCATTGCCATGGAAACATCAAGTTGAAAATGAGCAAACTTCTTGAAGTGATACTGTAGAACAGGAGTATTTCCTTCTTTTACAGTGTCACCTCTGCAGAGCAAACTGTGATACAAGGATGGTGACGGGTTGGGCGATGTCCACTATGACAATGTCTGCAGTGAAACATTGTGATGGACGATAACATCGAGGGTAGAGCCTCACATGTTTACTAAGCACAGACACTGATCATCATGAGCAAAAAAATCTTAGCATCAGCACAGCAGCGAAGGAGCCATCCAGCTGCCCTGTTCAAATAACAAACATGCTGCTGGTTTGTCGTATCAGCTGTGCGCGATGGCAGGCCTAAATTAAACATGGCTGTTGTCAGTCTGTGTGCTCTACGCACACCGCTGTCGGCGCTTGTCAAAGACGATGGCATCATCCGCCGCGCCTTTCACCATTGGTTGGATACCGACGTTCAAAGACAATGACTCAGATTTGCAGGGCCGATCCTCACAGAGACACGTAAATGACGAGGCTGCCGAATATGCACACCGAAAATTCTTTTCAACTGAGTTAGCACTGACTGTCAGAAGTTCCTGCAGTGACAGCAGGAGAAACAGTTGCTTGTCACAAACTGTCCGAGGAGTCAAAACCGCTGATTACAAAGCCCGTGCCTCTGTGTTAAAGGAAGTGATAACAACTGTATCCGGCCTCTGTCATCCATCCTCTCCGACAGCAAACACAGAAACATTGCTGTGCGGTAGGAGGTATTAAAACTTTCCAGCTGCTCCTTCGCGTTGTGCTAGCTTTCTCAGGCTGCAGGTGAACACTGCGGATCATTCGAAATGAGATATTAGTGCAGAATAATGGCGGCAACAAAGATGAGGCCCGTGGTGTGACTTCTGATCCAGTGTGCTTCACAACACGGGAAACCGGAGGGCGGCCCGTGTTCGTGCGCCTGGTCCTTTGAAAGTGTTTAGGTGGGTGAGGTCAAGCGAGTGTAAATTAATTAGTAGGCTACTGTTGTCCCCTTACACGTGTGCAGAATCTCCCAGGGGCACAAAAAGAAAAAAATAAGGCATGAGGAGAGATCAGCTCGTGTAACCCGGACTCGCTTGATGAAGAATAGCTTCCCCACGGTGACTCTACAGCGGTCCTGATTGACTTTCTATTTGGGATGTCGTCAGTGTAAATGATTCCCATAGAGATGAAAAGTGGTTGTACGGCACAAAGTGGATTGTAACTATGCATCGCTGAGTGCAAATCTTTCCCAGAAACCCCTGGGGAAATAATGAAAAAAAATGTTTTTTGCCCCAACCAGTGACTTGGTGACTATTCAGAGTTGCGTTCACGCAACACATGGGCAGTGTGTGTTCATCACAAGGCTCGGTTCGTGTCACATGACTCGTTTCCCCATATAACTGTACAGCCCTACTTTTTCTATGTCTCATTTTCACAATGCATAAGTGCTTTGATCTCATACAGAGTAGTCCTCGGTGGCCTCGGCTCCTTCGTGGTGCTGATAGGAGAACTCAAAGCTGTTTTTAAACACGAGTCTACGTATCTCCTGCACTTTGAACGCGGCGCGTGTGTTGCGGGGCCTCGCTTTCGCGGCCCTTTTGTTTGGTAGCAATTTACTTCTTCTTTTCCTTTTTTTTAGGGGACGCTCGATTTCCTCGCCGCAGCAGCGCAGTTCACAGCAAACGGGGAGAAGTTCGCACTTCTTCTTCTACTTCTTCTACTTCTTCTTCTACTTCTTCTTCTTCTTCGGCCCAGCGGGCTGCGAACGGGGACGTCATGGCGACCGAGCAACAAGTTTAAAAAAAGCAGCAACACACGGCGGAGCGCACAGGGAAGTGAGCACAGGGCCGGTTGTGGGTTTGTTAAGTGACTCCTCTTACCTTAAGCAAACGAGGCAGCGGCGGCTCTCGGACGCATAATAATCCTCCGAACGGACGACCTCCGGAGCTGGGCCGACACGACCTTTCTTGAAAAGTACCGGAGAGTGTGTTGTACAGGGAAGTGGGTGAGCGGCGGCGGCGTGGTTCTCCTCCTCCTCCCCGTCGAGAAACACGAGAAGCGCTCGCACTTTGTTACAGTTGTTACTGTTTCCCAGGACAACTCCGGCGGGGGGCGGAGTCAGCACGAGGCTATTCTAAGCTCTGCGGCACTTTAATTTTACACGACAGGAAGTACGTTCCGTACAGTCGCGAGATAGGCAGCCACACAAAGCTTCCGCGAAGGGGTTTTATTCCGTGGTTCATTCACTCGTGTTTTCATTTTACGAGCGCATTTATTGTATTGTACTTTTGTGAGTGGGGACACGGGTGTCGCGGTCACATTTCTGGAGCAGGATGCGGCGAGCGATGTTCTTTCCGGGCTTCTGTTTTTCACAATAAAGGTTGGACATCCTCACAATAATAATAATCACTGATGCCAATCCATTTTGTAAAATGGGCCCTTTGTTGAATTAAATGAACAAATTGTGATGAGTTACATGCATCATTCAACTTCTGACTTCTTTATTTATTTATTTTCAATCATTCTGACGCTTTCCTTTGTTCCAGCAGTGTAAAATGCTTTAAAAACCCTGCTGCAATCCAACATCAACATGACCCTCTAAACACCTCGCAAACTGGACCTCGACCCCGCTGCAGGCAGCTCAACTGCTGCCATGCTTCAACTCAGTGTACTGTGATTGTGAAGGTAAAAGTGGAGTACACAACATAAATCGTATCTCAATAGAGGAAGGTAGCTGTGGAAATAGTGTTATTGCACACCATTTAGTCGTTACTTAACTAACTATAAAAAAAACTGAATATGCGAACTGTGCTCACCTTGATGTGCTGCTCTGTTCACACTCTCTTACTGTTTCCTCCAGCGCTGCACATTTCCCCGCCACTGTAAATTGATAATTGCTTTATTCTATGTTCCAAATAATAATAATTTAAAAAAGCCACTGTGCATTACACCTCGCGGAAAAGGCGTTAGAGTCACTAAACATGGATTAAAACGAATTAACTCTAGCTGAAGGACACTAACTTCCCCTTTTCAGTACACCGCGTCCCAAGGAATATCATCTAGGCCTAAATGCCACGGTGAATTGAGGCTATACAGCATAATAAAGGTCACTGATGACATCAGACACATTACACGACTCCGTAGGAGCAGTAGAAAAGTATCATGTAGTGGTCAATATTGTGGGCCAAGTAGTCAGAGGTGGAAACCATATCCCACCGTAATTAAAGTGTGAATCACATATACTTTGGCTGGTCCAGTGGTGCGAACATTAGGTGGGCGTTTATGTATTGCTCAATAGGGAGGTTTCATTGCTGTCTCATCATGACTGCAGACTGTATCACCTTTTAACATCAGGATGAAAAAACTCTTGTGGTTTGAGCTGCCCTCTGCTGGTTCACGGGACGCCTGCACTAACGTGTTCAAGCAGGAACTCATGTACTGCACAAGGGTCCAGGGATGTGGTTTTGTCTTACTTATTTATGAAACGGATCCAAGCACAGTAGTGTTTACCTCTCATCATTGAGTATCTGTACTTGACTGAAATGGTTTACCTGTTATTCAGAAACTATAGCACTGTTACGCATTCAAATGCCTCTACTCCTCAGCAGCCCACTGGTGAGAAATGTTTTCTACTAGACTTTGAGTGTTTGTGACACACACACACACACACACACACACACACACACACACACCCACCCACCCACCCACCCACCCACACACACACACACACACACACACACACACACACTTTAGAAGGACTCAGTGAGAATAACCTTAATTTTCTTCAGGTTTCTATATGCAGAAGAGCAATGCTGAAAAGGAGAATTCATTCTGCCAGCTTTAAATGACCAAATTAAGTTTTGTGCCAGTCATTATTTCTCTTCTCTTTTTTTTTTTTTAATAATTGAAATGAAATTTCATAAGAGCTTGCAAAGAAACATCACATATTCAAAGTGGAGGACACATTAGATAATGATGTGTTTAAAGTCACCCCTCTCCATGTTAGGGTCAGTCTATGTTTTTGAGTGACATCCATTGAACAGAGCCCTTTAGTTTGTGGCTATGAAAAAGAACATTCAGTGGCTTTTAGTCAAGCGTTGCTAGCATGTGAGCCCACACATCCGGATGAAATCACTGTTAATAATTTAAGAGTGGTCCCTGGGGCAGGAAAGGATTTTTTGTATGACGCAGGCAGGAAGTCTGAGATAACTCATACTCGCAGATTCTAAGTAATGTATTTTGATAATTTTATAAGCCCGCTAGGAGTCCAGACTGATGGTGTGAGAGGAAGGCTGACCTGATCAGGCCTCATTCAGACATCTGTCGACGATCCACTCTCAGCATAGTTCATCTGCTGGAATGGATCGTGACTGTGACAAAACCATTACGGATGAATCACACCGTTGTCTGCTGGCTTTTCCAAATAAATGCCTGTTGCCATGAAGAGAAAAACCACAATAAACACCCCGTCTCCCGCCATGGAGTGTCTTCAGCTGCAGCAGGCGGAACACAGAGTCCTACGCGTAAGCCTGATGGATAGCGGGGGGAATAAAATACAATTTCTGCACGTTTGTGGAACAGTTGGTATTTACTCCATTTTTGTGTTTGTACGAGAAGGAAATCGCTGATGATTTTGAAAGGGACGCAGGCCGTTATGTTCCATGTTCAAATTGGAACAGCCAATTGAGCCATGAAGATATGACAAACCGAAAGCTCAACCTCTCGCAAAACAAACTGGTATCTGGCACGCATCAAGCACACACACACACACACAGTTATCAACACACCAGGTGTACACTTTCCATCACAGCTGAACCGCAGAACGGTTGGTACGACGGCAAGCATCCAGCCCTCCTGCCCATCACAGGCATCTGAGCTCCGAGCATTGTCTCTCTCCAAGCACCTGTAACCCGCCGACGCGTAGACAAACGGCAGGCGGTGTTGAGAAGACTGCCCGTCCACCACCATGCTGAGCTGCCCTCACACACATTATTGCAGTGTGGAGCGGGGGGGGGTGTCGAAGCAGGGCAGTGTACGGGCGAGACAGGGGAAACAACCAGGCCCAAAGAAGTACATAGATGCCTTTGTGCAGTGATAAAGAGAGGTGTTGTAAGTTGGAGGACTTGGATGGAAGCGATAGGGCTGGGAGAAAAACAACCCCGGCAAGAGTAAACACTTGGACGAGAGAGAGAGAGAGGGATGGAGCGAGAGGCATATCATTTGGCTGAAGTGCCTTCAGAGAGCTGAATATGCTGTCTCATAATTCACCCCCAAAGCTTCTTACAGCTTCGTACTGTCCACATTTCTCTTCACTCAGTCTGGGCCCCGATGATTTTGTTGTTTTTCTTCAGTTAACGGTGCATCGAGGAACTTTGACGGCCCCAAACAAAGGCAAGAGCGGACTGGATAACACTGTCTGAATGTCAGTTCTCCAATTATTTCACATCAATAGAATAAATTTAGTCCCATTTTTCCCAAATTCAACATTCTGACTCGTCTGCGATCACTTATAACACCGCTGTTTGAGTCGGAATTATCGGTCGATTCAGGTGATTTCAAACCACTGTCCACATACCACACACACACACACACACACACACACACACACACACACCAGAGCTACAGAACTGCAGCTGCGAAAATAATTCACCTCAAGGTCCATTTGGTATCTGTTCTGGTTCTTTTGATCCCGTCACATGAGCTTCATCAGCAGATGGAGTTTGCCCATGTGTATTTTTTCAAAGAACTGCATGGACTTGTCATCCATGCTGATTTAAATATTACATATTGACGACGGTTAACTGAACAGTCTCGCCTTGTGATCATTTTACAGGCTGCTCGTCGGACCTCTTGAGTGGAACTGTTGAACGAAACCTCGAACCGCACCAGGAAAAATTCAAGCGAGAAACGGTGCACCACAATGGGTGGTGATCAGACTCTCATCTGCACGTTCGACATCTTGGAGCACTTACTTTTTCTATTTAATACGCGTAACAGCATCTGCAAACAGCAGCAGATGTCCCCTTCTTTCAAATGTGAAGTCGGAGTATCGCTGTGAAATGAATTGATCTTGGACATGGACACTGCCTCTACCCTGCTGCTACCAGTTAGGGCGAAACAAAGACGCTTTGTTCTGTGTTTTTGTCTTCGTACCAACTTGATCTTGATTTAGATCTGCAATTTTTTTTTTGTTTTGTATTTTTGGGGAGGGGGGGACTTCAGGGAAAAACACAAATTTACATATTAGCCCCAAACATTCATTCGGATGCGTGCTTCTGGCCCCCTGGCAATTTAAAGTCCAATGCTCCAATGCTGTGTGCTTCTTTTATTTTTTTTGTTTGTTTGCTCCCCAGTGCTGAGGAAAATATCTGGCCATTTACACATCTTTAAAAAATGTGCGACTCTGCCAGCTCGTCGCTAACGTTGTCATTCCGCCGTTTAAAGCGTGGCAGGCAGCGGCACAGTGGGTAAACAGAGCTGCTTTAGCTGAACTCAGCTGCCTGCAGCGAATGGGGGGGAAAAAAAAACACGGTTGATGAGAGGAGTGCTTCTGAACCAAAATAGTTGAGTTGTAAAATGTAGAACAAAAACAAACCAAAAAAAAACAGCTAAAAGACCCCAAAACTCTCTGTTGAGCTGAGGGAAAACTGCGATGTGATAATTCACCTTTGTGTTCACGACAACAAATGACTCCTCTCACATTTCTGCAGGTTCAACTGTAACCATCTACTTGGGATATTAAAAAAGAATCTCTGTCTGAATATTTGATCTTGTCAGTGAGCGCAGCACAAGATGATCCGTCTGTTTTTACTTTAAAGTTCCGGTTCATCGTTATTTTGGCAAAGTTCAGCATAAAAAGTTCTGAAACTGTAGAGATGAAAAAAAACGCCCTCCGAGAGCTTCCTCTGGGCTGACGCTGTCTGTTTTCCAGGAAACACAGTTCACTCAGCTGCCACGCACCATTTGTTTTAGCAGAGATGTTGGGGGTTTTTTCAGGCCGACCTTTCAGGTGGAACAACTCTCACCATATTTCATACCCGTTCTGTAACCGGCAACTTTTAACTTGTCTCTGGGTGTTTTGATTTCTCCAGCCATTCCTCCCTTCTTTTCTTTTTTTTTGGTCTCTGAAAAATATCTCAAAACGTCAAAATGGAATTCAGATTTATCCTGATACCATTTGGTGAAATTGCACTTGTAACAATATGCCAGTCATGCTGGTTGGATTGATGTGCATTCAATATTGCCAATGTGTGTGCTCTTTTTTTCAAGGACAGATCGTCGATGTTCTTTGTTTTTAACTGTGAACAAATGAAAAGAAAAGCAAACACTAAATCGATCCAACTAACAAGTCAGTATACAGCTTGTTCTTCTCCTTCTCCTCAGGACGGCTAACTTTATTTGTTCCCTCTCATTACATCTATGGTTATAAACCATTAACGGGCTGACCTATGGAATATCACTGCTATCAAAATGCATGCGTCAGTGTGAGGAATGCAGCTGTGAGCTTTCATTGAATGACCACAGTGTTTGCTAAAATCTGTGTTGTATTAATCGACCATAGAATAAAAACATTCCCAGGAAGAGACAAAAAGAGAAAGCAAGAGACATTTCACAGATTTTCCAATCTTTTTGAGATAAATCAATCATGTTTATGTATATATATAAAACAGCATTCATGAATATTATTAGTCCCTCTCTTGTCCACAAGATGTCAGTGTCTGTGGTGCTGCAGGTCATTAAGTCCAGTTGATCACATCAGATAGGATTTGTCTAAACACACCAGTATACAAATCACTGTCAAACACACACACACACACACACACACTCTCTCTCTCATTTGCTCTGTTTCTGTGTGTGTGTGTGTGTGTGTGTGTGTGTGTGTAAATGTGTGCGCGCTCACACATTTCCGGAGCATTTAGTGAAACCATGATGGGAATTTGCCCCTACAGCAGGTCGTTTTCCCCACAATGTCTGATTTTGAGGTCATAGTTCAACCCCCGATGCGTCTCGTGTACGTGACTTCAATATCGCGTATTCAATCCTGAGCGCACGCCAGAGAGCCGGTCAGGTAACTTAAGCCAAAGTGCCGTGTCCAATCCAATGAGAGGGATTTGGGGTAGTCGGACCATGCTGCCTCCCACCCACCTCCACGTCCCACCTCCACTCACTAAAGCCCAGCAGATTACCTCCAGCAGATCTCTGCTCTTTAATTAGGTGCAAACAGGCGGAGTGAAGGCACAGTGTCTCCACACACATAATTCAAAGAAGCACGGTTTGGGAAATAAACAGGGAGGGTCTGATGAATTGTCGCTGACTCATCCCTCTGAATATTCCCCTGTAAGGTCTGGTGGTTTTAAATATAATGTATATAACACTATTTAACCAGCAAGGGAAAGAAGAATTGTACATTTCATATATTACCATCCCTGCATTGCAGAGGACTCAGACAGACATTAATCGCCTAATCCAAACTGTACCATTACTTGGAATAGATACTCTGCAACCATTAATATTTTACACTATTAATCACGTCAGAGACTTTTTCACCACTTGTGTGTATGATTTTTAAATTAAAGATTTGCTCTACAGCCCTAAAAAAGGTGTTTGTGAAAAAACCTCCACCCAAAAATGCAACACTTACACCATTAAGGCCCAGTTGGCAGAGGAAAATTGCACAAACCCACATGCAGTAATTGTACCAGCAGGGCTTTGTTTAGCGTCTCTCTCCTCTGTCTAGTTTCCTTAATGTTATATTTCCTCCCACGCACAAATGATGAGGCATGAAAAAAAAGGAAAGAGAAATGAAACTTGAGTTGGTGATTCATATACCTAGAGGGGCCAATAAATAATATTTCAGAAAAATCTACCTGAAAGCAAACAACATTGACATATATCAAGCGTTTGTGTTTAAAAATAAAGGACGCAAGAGTGAATTATTTCCTTAGCCCAAGTCAACAAAAGCTCATATTATATTCAAGAAGACATTTATTTCACAGACTCTGTGGAATAAGCTTGAAATCCCCGATCCTCACCTATAGCAGCTACTACGGGGGGATGTCAAGTGTCAGAGACAAACAGACACAAACATTCACATGACCCTGAACTCATCATGGAGTTCACTGGAGGAAAATAATAAAGCTAAGTAGCAGACAGTGGTTTCAAATTAAACCAGAAACCAAAGGGACGCAGGGGCCCGGTTTATCACTCTTTCCCAGAATCCTCCCTGTGGAAGCTATTCATTTCCTGGATGCTTACATGAGACCACTCCGTGATGCAGTTTGCTCGCCATCGCAGGGATTGCGCCAGCCGGCATCATCGGCCGTAATCCCAGTGTGTTCGCCAGGGGACGAGGCTCTGCCGACGAAGGGCAGAGATGCTGGGGGAGGTAGCAGCCACAACTCTAACTTTCCCTCGCAGGGAAACATACACCGACAAGATCACGAAGAGAAGTGATTTTACTCGGTATCATTTATCTTGACAGCATGCAGGGCGCCGCCTGTTGGGCCTTAACACTGGATTATTTGGCTGGAGAGGCCCCAGCATGTCACAATGGCGTAATGAAGGAACTGCAGCGTGTGATTGGTGGAGAGAGCGTGCCTGGGTGGATGGGTAAAGGGAGTCGTGGGCGGGGCTACGAGGAGGGGTTAAATTGAGACTGGTGAAGACATAGAGTGTATGAGCTAAATTTAGCCAATGGCTCTGCTGGGGTGGAGCTAATCCTCTTTGCACTCGAATTATCTGGCCTTGGGATTAGAGAGCTTTGCCTCTACGCAAGACATCTACTCTCTATAATGATGTCCCATAGCAGGCTATACCATGTCCTGGGGGGGGGGGGGCGCAGTATCCATTTACTGCGAGTAATATTTTACTGTATGAGTGGACTGAAATGATCCCACAATGCAACAAATTAAGTAGTGAACAAGGAGTCGGAGTGCCAATATTCTTTTTTTTATAATATATGACTGCAATGTGTTAATTCATGTAAAATGAGGGCGCATCTGTAAACGTGTATGAACGTGGGAGTCAGTTGGATCTAATGACATGTTCTGCTGCACGCTGACTCACATTGCAATTAAAAGTATCTTTCACTATCATTAGTCAATCAACAGTGATATTTTGTCTGATCAAAATGACAAATAATCCCTAGTTCCAGCTTCTCTCTTGTGATGTTCACCACTCTTTGTCGGATTGTAAATTAAATATATTTGGGTTTATTTTTATATACACACACACACACACACACACACACACACACACACATACATATCAATCCCGAGCAATCTCCAGCGACAGCTACATCAGATAGTAGGAACACCAGAAAATTGAAAAATACCAGGGCAGTGGGAAGAGTTAGAAAAGATGTGGGGAGTTAAGGCAAGTTCCTAGGAACAGCTAAGATACTGCGCAGAACCCTCAAACTCGAGCTTGAGGAAGACACACCAACCCCTGGTGGGAGAGGGCGAGAGGGGCCGGTGTTTTTTGGGAAAAGCCTGACGTCAATACACCATATCATTCGACCTTAACTGCCGTTCCCTCTGTGGCATCAGGGCTTCCTTCCCTCCATTTCTGAACGTATTTTCTGTTCGTAAACCACGGGAATGACATGTGGTGCAGGAGAGTTATGATTATCCATCTCCGACAGGTACCACTTAGACACATCTGTAATCACCTCAGCCCTCATCTGCACACCCAAAGAAAAGAAAAAAATCACCAGGCCTTACTTCCTGCTATGAGGGAAAAGGGGGAATATTTGAGCCGTTCTTGCTGACGCCTGTGCAGAGAGACTCGGGATGGATGAGCAGCTACCAGTGTCTCAAACCAGTCACTTTGACTGCACATACAGATGCACTTCTCTGCTTATGGGACAGAGGTGTTCATTCTGGCTGATGTGACTATAGACAACCATTTTCCGAATATGCCATGACAGTCCACTATTGGGATGATTGCACGGGCTGATGCAGTGTTTAATTTGAATATAAATCATGCACAATCTCTTCCAATGATTGCAAACCACTAAAGGCCCAGATTCAAGTCTCCATGACAACAAGCATCTGCCCTGCTGATGGGTCCTTGAAATACAAAGAAATCTCCTAACTGTTTCTAGAAGCCGACGTTGACCTTTGACCTCTTTGTGAAGTTACCCTTTTTAGACATCCAGAGTATCCCCAAAAAAAGAATCCTGCAGAGCATCTCCACAGTTTACACTCAGTGTCAGTGGAGCCTGTTGCTATTTAAACCTTTAGGACTGTACCATTGAGTCCTGGATGCGGGGGGGGGGGGGGGGGGGGGGGGGGGTAGTTGCGGGGAGTTTCCTGCGGCAATGAGCCGTGGTGAGGGAGGTGGGGTGTGGTTTGGGGAGGGGGTGGGGTCGTGAAGTTGGATCCTAATCCGTCAGGCTTGGCTGCAGGACGGCCTGAGGATAAACTGACATGTAGGATTTGGACATGTGAAAATGTTACTTGGACTATAACATTTTTATTCATTTATGCTTGTTTGTTTTGTTTTTGTTTTTTTCAGAAGACATTTTCATATTAGGGGAATGCCAACTCCGGTAAGACACTTTTTTGTTTGCTGCAATGTGCTATTGAGTCTGTTATTTTGTCATACCACTTTGTGCAGAAGTGAGAGATCATTTACACTGAAAATAATGATACCTGGAATGCTACAATTGATGTTGTCCACGATTTGCAACAACATCCACACGTAGCAACAATTTTTCAGCCATTATCATGAATAAAGAAAGAAAAAATCCATATACCGTCAAAGAGACATTCAAGTCCATTAGTAAATTCTCATTAGGTCAACCTTAAGTCACCCTGTTACTCTTTAAAATTATTATATAATTTAGTATATTTTTTTGCGACACAGCTATTGATCAAAGCTGATGTGTACAAAGATTTTCCATTACATGGAGGATAAATCTACGGTCACTCTCAGCAGGATTTTTTATGGAAAGGTATTACCATAAGAGTATCATGTGATACATCTCATATGGCCTAGAATGGCAACTCCTGCTCTGCAAATGACTGGACACTACGGTGCACAGAAACTATTTAAACTAATAATTGCATTGGACAGGTTAGCAGACAGATTGTCCCCGGAAATCACACAGGATAGTTCTTTGACCTGTCGAGGTCACAGAGGAGCTGAGATTAAACTCAACTCACTGCTTTTGATGCTCGAGTTATTTCACCAAATACAGTGGTTGCAATGTAGTCGATGCAACCTGATGCTTTTACCCACAGCATGCTTTTACAACAACCTATACCATCCGATGTTGTAATCTCTGTGGCCCGGGTGGGAGTCAAGCCCCCTCACTATGTCGCTTAGTAGAACCCTGGTGGTGCAAACTAGCATGTGAGCCATTCTTGTACCTGGACAAGCAATATGTCTTGTGGAAATCTAGTTATACAGATATGCAGATGACATAATAGGCCAAAAAAAGGCACGCCTTCATTTCCCCCAAAAAAACCTGTTGAGGTGTTGAAGCAGCTGTCGGGTTCCAGGTTTAACACAGATAAAAATGGAATCAAAAGCAGATTGGGTGAGAGAAACAAATAGTGTAATATTGCAGGTGCCACCTCAGGGGCAGATGAAGACATCTGAAAAGGACAAACAGCCAAAAAGAAAAAGCAAGATGATAAAAATGCGTACATAACAATTGATTTAAGAATCCAGGCAAGGGGGATAATTCATAAAATATCCTGAAACAAGTTTGGGGGTGTTACAGTTGATTGATAATTGTGTCCATTTCTACATTTCTTTCCCGAAAGCAACAACACCTTATTTGCAAAAGGAAGAGGTCCGTCGCTGAGTGTGGAAATATACAAAACAAAAACTAATGAAAAAAACACAAAGCACAGCTGAGGAGGGTTGTGTTGAACAACTGGACTGGGTTGCTTGAACAAAGTTTGACAACTGAGACACAGAGCAGCTTCACCGGTGTATGGACTGTGCTCGCGTGCGTGCGTGCGTGTGTGTGTGCATGCGTGTGTGTGTGCATGTGTGTGTGTGTGTGTGTGTGTGTGTGTGTGTTAGTGTTGTCTAGGTATTACTATTGCACAACCTTATCAAAGGAACTTGTCTTCCTTGTGGGGACAAAAACCAACTTCCCTTAACATAAATCCTTATATGTTATGGTGAAGATGGATTTTAAGGATAGGGTTAGGTTAGGGTTGGATTAAGTTAGGTTTAAGTTAAAGTCTGGGAAAGCTCAGGCAAGTCTTAGTTATGGGTAAGGTTTGTCGTAGGGGGGTAGGGTTAGGGGGGTCATGGAATAAATGTGTGTGTGTGTGTGTGTGTGTGTGTGTGTGTGTGTTCTTCCAAAATCCATTATCGCAGCAGCGTGAGTTGCGTGGTTCTGTTGCTCCTTGCAGAGTGTGCCACCAGAAACCGATGGAGCGAAGACGACAGATTTAGGCCCAGTCGAACTAATAAATGATGCGAACAGGAAAAGGTCACCCGCGTGATTGAAACAGCTTTCTGTAAATTACATGGCGACCTCTCTGCTTCTTGTTAAACCCCAGACACACATTGATTTTCACGATTCAAAGGGGCTCTTTGACTTTTCAACACCGGGACACTCTCGGAGGAAGGCAGATCATGACCTATTCAAACTCTGCACAGGCATAAATGCTGATTTGACGTCTGAGTCAGTGTGTGTGTGTGTGTGTGTTAGGTGTAGGGGGGTTGTCAAGTTGACACATTCATAAATAGTTACACAGATCAATAAGTTAGAAGAGAGGGGAGACAGGGGAATAGAGTGAGTACAGGCAGTCTAACTGTTATGTAAGTGCCAGCTGTGTGAGTAAAGGAGCTGCAGCAGGATGATGAAAGCTACACCGCCTCCCTCAACCAGGCCGAGCATCCATCCTCTCACTTTCTTTCCTGAATCGTTCATGTATTATTCACACTACTGAAGGAAACAACAAATGGAAAGGGGTGTGGGGGGGGGGGGGGGGGAATCACATCACATCAAGGCACAGCAATTCCTCTCATTACCCCCGGCAACAAAACAGATTCATGCATTATCACAATGATGATGGGATTTTCAAAACTACATATCCACGAGCAGCAAGTACATTTCAGTGCTTCAATCCAGACTCAATAATCCACTGTCGTAGCGACAGCCACCTCTATGAGTTCCGTGATGAAACAATAATGTGAGGCAAACGGGGCGGAAATGGAAAAAAAAAAAAGAAGACAAATCTGCAGTCTGTATAATCTGGATTAAAATGACAGTGTTCGTCATCCTGGCTCCCAACCAGAACAGACCAGCCCAAACCAAACAAACCAGTGTTGGATAATAAGATTGCAACTGTGCCTGTATCTCTCTGTCATCAGTAGCTTCGCAATAAGATTTCTGGAAACTGCAAAAAAAAAAATCACTGTGACTTTTGGAAAAATATCTGTTCTTTTGGAAACATCATTATGTCATTTGAGTCCATGTCAGATACAAAATAAATGACATGCTCAATGTGTCATGAAGCAATTTTCATGTATGTTTTGATTAAGATACAGATGTTGAATGCAACACGTGTGTTGATGAGATAAAGAGAAGCGGTCCTGACTTTGTCACTTTTGAAAAGGATAACACAGTGTTCTCTTACAAATTGAAGCCTGCATTGATTTGCAAAAACACCCCCTTTCGCTTTGGAGGTAGAACTGTCAGTGCCCTCGAACAGGGCACAGAGGACGGGAGTTGCTCTGCCTCCAGATGTGAATGTGAAACAGAAGCAAACGAGCGCGAGTGAAAATTAAAAAAGAACGAAACACAAAAAGCACCACACAGTTGAACTGCGCGTTGAGATGAGTCAAGGTTTGTGTTATCTTAAAAAACTGCGTGCTGTATTTGGCATTCAGCCACGCAACCCGGTCGACACAAAGCGTTTCTGCACTGAGGCAGCATTTGTTATCTCCAAATTACAGAGGATCCGGCTTCAGGCTGACAGTTGCTCGCATTTGTAAGAATCTGTGCTTTACTTCACTGCAAAGTTCTGCTAAATCAACTCAGTGACGTCTGTGACAACCAGAAAGATATGCAGCTTGTGTGTGCGTGTGTTCCCGTTGGTGTTTCTGGCCCTTGGTCACTGTAAAAAAAAAAAATCCAGACAGATCTGACTGTGTCGTCGCTGCAGCAGCGCTGCGTGATGGATCAAAATGGCGTCAGACCGTTTGAGCGGGGGGGGGGGGGGGGGGGGACACGATGAGATTATCTGGTCGTGTTGAAGGACAAGCAGCCGACAGGGCTAGAATGGGAGTCCTGAACTGCTCCCTCCCTCCTTATACCACTTCACCTCTGAGTGGGATCATTTGCTGGGCCTGAAAGTGCTTTACAAAGAGTAATAAATGACATTAAATTGGATGAATTGATAGAAAAGGGAATTAAAGCCAAACCACAAGGAGCCGGGGAAAAACAATCAATGTCAATTATGGGAATGAAATAAAAACAATTAAGACAATAATAAGGACGTGACATTGTTTTTCTGGTTGTATTGACATGTTTACCCAGTTTGCCTGGGACTGAATATCAATACTCACATCTCTACTCTACGAGTACGTTCGTCTTTGCCGTTTTGCTGACAGACAGTTTGTGATGTGTGGCGTTAATTGTGTTTTAGGTTCAACATGCAGCACTGGGCACGTCAAGGAAGATAATTCAACTCAACTGCTGAGGCCTTAAACCTGAGACCTACAACGAAAAAACCTGCAGTTCCATTTGGACACCTGAAGCAACTTACAGCTCCCGGGGAGGATTATGTCCTTATAGCCGACGACCTGAGCTTCTCCAGCGTGCCACGGCTACAGTCGATCAGTGCTGCTCCCCTGACGCGCGGCAGGAACCATGGACGACCCCTACCACAACAACGTGAACCAGCAGGTGACGGAGGGCGGAGAGTACACCTACACCCAGGACGGAGGGGGCTACCCTTACCAGTCGGACTACCCTCCGCAGGACGAGGACGCTGCGAGCGATGACACCGAGGGGGCAGACGAGGACAACCAGATGTACGAGGGGGAGTACCAGGGCGTCCCCCACCCCGACGAGATCAAGGAGGCGCGACGGGCGGCTCGGGTGGAAGCCAGGAGGAAGGCGCGCCTGGCTGCCCAGCAGGAAGAGGACGAGGACAACCTGCCAGAGCAATACGAGGCGATCATGGAGGACTGCGGCCACGGGCGCTTCCAGTGGACGCTGTTCTTCGTGCTGGGCCTGGCACTAATGGCCGACGGGGTGGATGGCTTCGTGGTCGGCTTTGTTCTGCCCAGTGCTGAGAAGGATATGTGCATATCCAACGCTGACAAAGGATTGCTGGGTAAGTGACAGCAAAGAGGGCGGAGGGAGGGGGGAAACCTGAGGTCACGGATTGTGAGGAGGGGTCCCACTGCTGAGTGTGCGTAGAGAAAACCTTCAGTTTACTGAGAGAACAGCGGCCGTTTGAAAAGAGTTACGTGTCTGTTAAGTTGTGTCAGAGAAGGGCAGTTGAGTCAGATGGGAAGGTCATGAGTTTGGGTCATAAACTAAAGTACTGGAGAAAAATCAAATTGGACCTGATGGTGCTGGAGAGAAAAGTCAGAGTTCATTGCGACCCATATCCCACGGTTGCCGAGACATTTCGTTCCGGATCAAAGGCCGACTGCCCGATGGAGCAACTGGCTGAATTATGGTTGTGACAGACATACAGCCTTTTGGAAACATGCAGGACGAGCTAATCGTGATCATGTGTCAAAGACTCCTAATCTTTACCCCACTCGCTCATCTGTGAAATAATCTGCTGTTGTTCTTGGCCGGAGCGAGATCCTGCACATGTTTGGCTGTTGGTGGCAAATGGTTGCAGCTCCAAGCAGAAAAGATCTCCCGGCCACTGGGACAATTTAGGGGGAAAAGGGCCTTGGGTCTTTCTTGGCTGAGGCAAAAATAATAAACACAAGCTACACAGTGTCCGAGCAGAGTTCGGGTCCACCGTCAGCCACCAGATTAGCTCCAGCGAGCATTGGTGCGACATGTCTCTGGAAGGTGACTTGAGGAGTGATACGCCGCATGATGAGTGTTTGATTATGTCAGATTGTGTGTATATAACACAAGAGTAAACATGCCCAAAAAAATACTGGAATTTGTTTGAAGCATCCGACACACAACTTACTGGCAAAGGCTCCTCGAAAAACATCTGTTCCTCACCTCCGGTGCAGACATCCGAGCTGCAAATTACAGCCTCTCACCTTATTTCCCCGGACCACGTGTGTAGCCAGGCGACGTGGCAGATTGCGGATCGCTCATTTCATCTTAACAACAGGCCCCGGGGATGAGGCCTTGCAAGAGATTGATGAGGAACCCGGCGGCGACTGTGTTCAGCGTGTGCTCCCGGGCTAATATGGGGCATGTTGCAGCAGTCAGCGAGCCTGGCGGCCTGCAGTGCCCGCTGCCGAGCTGTCAGACACGCTGCAGGCCCTCCGACGGGCGGAGGAAGGCCCCGGCGAAAAAATGAGAAACACACAGCGTCTGTTTGTGCAGAGCGGGAGGGGGAGCACAGATCGCTGGCTGAGAAGGTGAAGTAGATACTGCAGCACGACGCTGTTCGATTCGTGCCCATGCTCTGCTCAACCGGACACATGGGAGCAGAACTGAGTTTTTATCCTTACTCTAGTCTTGGGTAGCCGACGGACTTCCAAACATTTTGTTAAAAAGAGGAGGCCGTTTGATGGACTGACCTTTAAAAGTGTTTTCATTGTTATTTATTGTATTATCTGTAGAATGAAAACACGAGACAGCTCATAGTGGGAAACACAATGCTGGACACAGGGCAGGGAACAATTTCATGTCTTGTCAGGTTTTAAATCCCAGGCTTCATCTAGTTGCAGAGGTTTGACCACCAACTAGCTCAGGGCAATTGCTCCAAGTGTTCTTGCTATATGTACTGTGGCAAAGAGGGCGCGTGCATTTCAGTGCTACGCGTTCATTTCTATAGTTGTATTAGTGTCTGCGACTCTCAGACATCACGTCAGTCAAGATATCAGTCAGGGAGGGTTTTTTTCCCCTTTAAATAGAACATAACTTTTTGTATGTTTCAGGGGATCTTTGTTGTTGTATTTTATGGCTGCATTGTTCATGCAAGTGATCTAGTTTTTTCTTTCTGTGTACTCCAATCAGACTATTTGTCATACTGTATGTGACATTACCTCTGTAAATCCAGCTTGTGTTCCTTGCGGCACACTAGCAAGTTTCAATTTACTGAATCAAATTTGGACCAATACAACTCAAAGATTGCGTGGTGTCATGGACATGGCAAACTTAACTTAAGGAATATAATATTTAATATAATATACCTGATTTTGCTAAGATAACTGAAATCATTGAAATAAACTGGCATAAAGTTTTGTAATTCAAGCTCTAATATGTTATATGAATGTCATTTAAAAGATTCTCGGTTTGCAACATTATTAAACATTTTCTTTTTACCATTAAGTTTACGCCCATGTTCTTCAAAAGTCACATATTAGCAGTCTAACGCTGAGCAAACAGTTATGTCAGGCAGTTCGATAAGCTGCACAACGGTCGAACCTCGCTGTAAACTCAAACAGTAGTGACACCTTAAGACCTATTTTGTGCAGTGAAATCTGTTTTAAGTCAGTGTCGCACATCATTTCCACATACTGAACATACATCATATGTGTACACCATAAAAGTTTGAACTCAGGAAGCAACGGTGCAGGACAGGAACTCTCACAACTTCCATTACCTGTCCTGTTTAAGTCAGCCTGGGATAGGTAAGAGCAGAAGTGACATAACTGTGAACCTTATGGCTTAACACTGTTATCATTTGGGGAAAATGCTGCCTGGCGTCCATTGTTCAGTAATCCTAAAACTCACATGAACGTGATATTATTATTATTATTATTATTATGACACTGTGATTTAAATAAAGAAATGTAGCTCTAGTGAATATCTCTAATAGTCTGAATGAAGGTGAATTTTAAATGAAAATATCATGTATACTTAATGAAAAGGACCTGTTTTAATTGTGGTTAGCATTTCTCTCAACAGTACATATTTTATGTTTGGACAATTCATGCTCTGCAAACCATTCGCGATGGTTTCAGGTAGATTCCTCGTCCCTTCATCTAGACCCGGCGAATGTACTGATTTTGTTTTCAAGGACACTGCAGCGGGCGCACTGACGCTTGCTGCTGCAGGGGCCAATTCGGGGGGCCTCCACCTCATACTTGTGTCTCTCAGCCGGCTTCCTAATCACAAGGCCGTCCTGTCAACCTGTCCATGTACATATCTAAGGCGCACACATTGCCTTGAGCAACAACTTGGCCGAGATATTAGCTGCGATGTTGGCCTCGACTCTTTTGTCTCCCGGGGGCCCCGGAGCAGTCACTTGATGAACGAGCCCGGGATGTGCAGCTTGGCGTGTGGAGCTCCAGCGCATTTGGAACGACTGGTAATCCCCAGAGGAAGGTGCACACTATGGCTCCACGTGCCGTTAAGCTGCTTAATCCCACTGTAATTATGGCCGTGTGTAGTAAAAACACGGAGGGGGCAGGAGGTATGGGCCTACAGGTCTAAACTCAACGATGGAGACGGTGCGCGAGGTTGTAGGTTTCAGTCCTGGCACCAACAGCAGGGGAGGGAGTGGTACTCTCCCCAGAGACACACAGACGAAGTACATGACCTTTATCATCTCTTTGGTGCAGTATTGGACAGCACAGTGGGTCACGGTAATGGTCTATGGCCTTTCAACAAGAAGAAGACGGCAGAGTAGGGGTAAAATGAAGAAGAAAACAGTTTATATATAAATATAATCTTCTGAATATAATTATTCAGAAATGTCAATCAGAGAACACAATGTTGATGGAATGCGTCACTCTGAATTTGTAACAGGAAGTGTGACGAGTTCTCTGTGATTCCGCGGTCATAGAAAGGTAAAGGGAGCCCCCTGGTGGACATCAGGAGTCATGTCCTTGTTTAAATGGGTTTTTTTTTAAATAGTAGATCTCATTTCAGTGATGTTGTGTATGATTTGTTTCAATGAGATCAAGTGTGTATTATGTGAGTAAAGCGCTGAACTGGATTATGAGAAGTGTGTGTGTGTGTGTGTGTGTGTGTGTGTGTGTGTGTGTTCGCAGGTCTACTGGTGTACGTGGCCATGATGGTGGGGGCCCTGGTATGGGGGGGACTGTGTGATAAGATGGGCAGGAGGAAGTGTCTGATCTACGTGCTGACCATCGACCTGGTCTTCTCCTTCCTGTCCTGCTTCGCTCACAGCTACGGCTTCTTCCTCTTCTTCAGGTTCTGCTCAGGCTTCGGGTAAAACACTTTCACGTTTGCATTCTTGTTCACGTTGTCATTTCCGGTCTTTGGTTGAAAGGTATACTTACCTCATTTTTTTTTTCTCATTGAAATAACACATTTATGTTTTACAGTCTATTTCTTCCTTAAGGCTGACTCTTGTATTATACTGTTGTCTTTACTACATGGCTTTTAGTCCAAAAGCAAACAAAAAAAATTATATATATATTTGCCCTACATGAAGGGTAACAGAATACGGCTGAGAACTACAATAGAGACTGGTCCTATTGTTAAGTGCTTCATCCCAAGCTGGTTCTGTTTTAGTGGAGTACATTGGGTTATTTATCTGAACTTATTCCCGTCCGAACAAGCACATTATTCATGTTTCACTTACCCTCACTGGGATTAAGCATTACAGCAGTCTTCCTCTACTCATATCCAGTCCAAAATGATGCGGATCCGTCGGCTCCATGCAGAAAATGCAGAAAGGTTTTGGTCTGCACGGCCAGCTCAGTTTTGTGTCCAACAAATGCATGACATCTATATTTTACGCTGCCATCTACACAACATGCCGGCATGTGCCACACACTGTTAAACTATTAATACCAGCCAAAGGAAACATTAACTTTTACGCTGCTCACGAGCCAAAATTCACTTGGACAGAGCTTTTCCTTTGTTGTACTAATTAAAACAAGAGAACGATGATCTTTGCTTGCGTTCTTATTCGCGTTTTATTGCAGGATGTCGTGCTGTCGGCAGCACCTTGGGGTGAAACCTTTGCTGTGCACAGATTGCTCTGGCAGCTTTCAAAGACACATTGTTTTATTTGATAATGATTGCAGCCAGAGTGTACCCAGACCTGCAATATTGATGTGTGAACTATTTGCCAGGCCAAATTAAAATAAAATCCACAATTAAATGTTCAGCTGTTGCTGAGTCACAGTGACAACGGGCCCCACATTTAAATGGCAGTTTTCTTTTCATTGTTCCGATTAAACCTTTTTTGAATCTCTTAAATATAGATGTCAAATGAATTACTGTAAAAGAAGATGCCAGAGACCTGAGTAAAGGAAGAAGCACTGAAACAAAGGGTGAAGCGTTGTGTCGAAATAAAAACAAAAAGTGACACTGCTCTTGTCTAGTCTCTGACCAGAAGCTGTGCTTAGACCTCCAGCCAATAAACCTTGAATCTCATATGAATCATGTATGAATTATTTTCCTAATTTCAAACATGTTCTCAATTTAATTTCCTGGCTTGGTCAATTGGTCAGAATCACAAAATGCCGTTAATCACAAGTAATTTAATTTAATTGCCTCCTTGGATTGTTACATTTGAAAATAAACCTGACAAAGCAGAGAACATCCGTAACATAAAAGGTGATATTTAGTCAAAAACCTATATGCTTGGCTATTTATTTGCTTTAGAGTTGATTTACCTTATAGTGAGGACAAAAGGACAAGATCAATTCCCACATATCAACATTTAAGGCAACCAAGGGGAAGGCGCTCAAATGCCAGAGATCACAACAAATGTTATTCATAAGATGGATCATTTATGTAAAAAGAAAAGTATATATATATATATATATATATATATATATATATATATATATATATATATATATATATATATATATATATATTAACTGTACATTATAAGACTCAGACATCTTGTGATTCCTCCTCCAGAATTGGCGGCTCCATCCCGATAGTGTACACCTACTTCACCGAGTTCCTGCAGATGGATAAACGTGGAGAACATCTGAGCTGGCTGTGCATGTTCTGGATGCTGGGAGGCCTGTACGCCTCCTTCACTGCCTGGGGGATCATCCCTCACTATGGTAACACGTGCACGCACACACACACACGCGCGCACACACACACACGCACTCGCGCAGACTAACAAACAGGTACACACACACAAACATACATGTTCAGTATATCGAGGCAAATGAAGGCACACAGATGTTCAAATATACATAAGCTTGGAAGACGGAGATAATAAAATGTTTATTTGACATTTAATTAAAATTCAAATAACTGCTGGAGCTCCCCGAAATGTCAGACTTCTTTCTTCAGCCCGCGTGAACAACAGGATGCAGCTAAATTAATTTCGTAGCCCCACCATGTGCTTGGTAATTCCCCCTCATCCTAAGAAGTTATCTCCGCAATTACTTGCCATATATATGAATAATTCATGGTAAAACAATTGGACGTCTCGGCAGCATCGTGGCTAGAAAAGCAGTTCTGGGGGAATCCAAAACAGACCCAATTTTAATCAATGCAATCATTTGACCGCAGATGACTTATGCAAAAATAGATAAACCGCTGCTTCAAATTAGGATTGTGCATAAAATGTTATTCACTTGTTTTTTTTATCGGTTGTTTTTTTCCAGGCTGGGGCTTTTCCATCGGTTCAGAGTTCCAGATGCACAGCTGGAGACTGTTTATCCTGGTGTGCCTCTTCCCTGCGCTGGCCGCTCTCGTCGGAGTCATCTTCATGCCGGAGAGTCCACGTTTCCTCCTGGAGGTTAGAGGCTGGACCCCCCACCGCCCCCTAGACTGAAAGCAAGCAGTTATAATTGCCACATCCTAATATTCATTATGCCAGTGTACAGGATTAAACATCAAGCTGTGATTGGCTTAAAAAAAAACGCTGAGTCATCAGCCACCACTGCAACATCCCACTGCTGTGCAAAGGTAGCGACGGGCTGCTAAGACATCACCAGAACACCACCCACCCCTGTTTCTCATGCAGGACATTGTCAGAGCTGTGACCACATGTGGTGTTGTATTTGTGTGTTACCGGCGCCAACATGTTCATACCACACACAACCCCAAGTTATCACACATTGCCCCTTCTGATAAGCAGCAGACATGATGGGAACATTGTTTACGGAGTATGTGGGAAAGTTTAGGTCGCAAAAATGAAACTGAATGAATTTTAAATGATTACAATTGTTGTTCTTGTATTAAGTGCACTACTAAACTTGAAAAACTCTGAGAGGATATTCATCATGGATAGTAAAGTGTGTGTATGAGTTTCCTTTTTGTCTGTGTTTTCAGAGTTCCCGACATGACGAGGCCTGGATGATCCTGAGACGAGTTCACGACACCAACTGGAAGGCCAAGGGGGAGCCGGAGAGAGTTTTCACCGTAAGACTTTATACCATAATAAAGGCTAATGTCTGCAACAATCAGCATTGTCCCTTATAGGGCCCCTTATGGTATAATAGAAAATATACAACATGTTTTCATTGACCATGTTTGAATTCTTCAGAGGAATTAATATGTCCATGAGCAAATGAGAACTTTAGACACTGATTTATTTTTCCACTCTGTGAATAAAAATAAATCATAGTACTGAGGAGGTTTTAATTATTATGTTCCCACCCTGTCTCTTTGTGAAGGTGACCAACATTAAGACCCCGCAGACGCAGGACGACGAGTTCATAGAGATCCAGAGTGACACTGGCACCGCCTTCCAGCGCTGGACCGTCAGACACATGACCATGCTGCAACAGGTCACTACAAACGAATCAATCCTGCACTACAGTACAGATTGAATAAAATAAAAAAGGAACTCTGCAGTGATTATTTCACACGAAATATCTGCCACTAAACTATCCATTTCTACCCCCTTGTCTTCATGCGGAAGTGACACGTGTCTGTTTGTCCGTCTTTCAGGTGATGGCTAACATCATGTCACTATCAGCTCCAGAGCTGAGACTGCAGGGCCTCCTACTGGTTATTGTCTGGTTCTGCTTGGCCTTCAGGTAAAAGACATGCTAACATCTACCCCACGCTGACATCTGGGCCTCGAAACCTTGTAGAATGCACTTGTAGATTTGCATTTGATTCATGCATTTTCAGAATTATTATCAAGGGAGATAGATTATGCTCATATTCGGGCTCATGATTTAAATTTGAGCCATTGCTGGAAAATGTCCACTTGCTCTAATGTTGAGGAATCACATTGGTTCCCTCACACAGTCCATTCCTGCCGCTCCTCTCGTCAGCCTCCGTCTGAAACACTGGGTTTCAGCTCCTGTCTCTTTAAGGCCCCGCCTTCCCAATGAAGCTCAGTCTGCTCTGATTGGCCAGCTGGCCCACTCTGTTGTGATTGGTGTAGTGTTTTTGCTGTCCCTTTACCGCAGACCTTGGGCTATTTAACTCGGCAGATCTTTTACATACACGAAAACCTAAATAACACTAGAGGAAAGGGAAAGACTGAAAAAGCATAATGTGTTTCCTTTAAACAGCGGAGATCTACAAACTCTGATATGAAGATAGTACCTCACTCAAGATTCTCACTGTTGAAATCAAAGGGTCAATTTACCCAGTTAATAATAAAAAAAACCACATCATTTTTCACTGTTGCTATGGGCAGGTCACGTTCCTGTTTTGAGGTTTTCCCTAACATAAGTCTTGTGAAATGTCTTTTGTCTGTATTAGCTACCACGGGCTGGGAGTATGGTTCCCTGATATGATCAAGTACATGCAGTATGAAGAATACGAGTCCAAGGTTCGAGTGTTTCACCGGGAACGGGTCGAACACTTCCACTTCAACTTCTCTCTCGTCAACCAAATTCACCGCGAGGGAGAGTACATCCATGACAAGTAGCTGCCCCTCTATCACGTCTCAATTGTTAAAGACACAATTCCCGATGTGTCTCTGCTGCTGCTTTACGTCCTTTCTTTCTTTCTTTTCATCCAGGTTTGCAAACATTGAGATCCGGTCTGTGAAGTTTGAGGATTCTCTGTTTGAGAACTGCTACTTTGAGGATGTCAAGTCAACTAACACCTTCTTTGACAATTGTACCTTCAAAAACACGATCTTCTACAACACAGGTAGGCTCCCTCACAGAATTAGTGATGAATAACTGTAAAATGTTTAAGGTGCTTTCATATCACTGGAACATTTAAGCACAGAGCTAAAAAAAAACAAAAAATCAATCAATTATCACCACAGTATAATATATAGATGGAAACTTCAACACTGTATTAAAACAGTCAACTACATATTACCCACAACTTGGTGTGTGTTTATCCTCCAGCACTAAAAGGAGAAAACTCCTGTCTGATGTGAAATATGAACCAATATTCCGTGAGCATGGCCTCCTTCTACATCTTCCTCCTCTCTCCAGACCTCTGGCACGAAAAGTTCAAAGAGTGCCGGATGGAGAACACCACCTTCCTCCACCCGAAGAAGGGCTGCCATCTGAACTTCCAGGAGGAGAACGACATCGTCATCTACATGGTCAGCTTCCTGGGCAGTTTGGCCGTGTTGCCTGGCAACATCATCTCAGCGTTATTCATGGACAAGATTGGAAGGATCAGAATTATAGGTGCGGTCCGCAGAAAGTGCCAATACAGTATAGATACAGTAACCTAGGTCAGACGGAGTTTGTTTGTGGTCTTTGCTTTATTTTGTTTCAGTACTCATCTATCTATCTATCCATCTATCTAGGCGGTTCTATGCTGGTTTCGTCTGCCTGTACTTTCCTGCTGCTGTTAAGTTTCAGTCAAGGAGCTGTAATATGTTGGCAGTGTCTCTTCTACGGCACCAGCGTGGCAGCCTGGAACGGGCTGGAGGTCATTTCCGTGGAACTCTATCCATCCTCTAAAAGGTACAGTCCACCACCCCCAATGGTCCAAATCCACCCCTGCACAAATACAGGGGTTTGTGATATATTTCTGCACAAATACTGGAGATACAGTTCAATTGGACTTCCAGCTAAGAATTTAAAAAAGAAACCCCTGGCAATATTTTGCATTTAGTACATCTTTTGGTCTTGCCAAGTGAAAAATTGACTTGCCCAATCAAAACATATTCAATTGGCCGTTGCCAACTGTCGCTACACCCGTCATACTTGACAATTTACGCAATAACATATTCTATAGCTTTTATTTCTAAATAAAAATGGATCCTATGTAGCCCACAGACTGTATGAAAAATGAAGGGTGGCCATGATGTTTTTGGGTTCAACAGCACCGTGGTATGCTAACTGTGTTTTTGTGCTCCGAACAAAGCTCGGAGAAGGGGCAAAAAAATGGGTATTGTTAACGCGGGGAGGGCCAATGGTTGCATGAGGGGGAATCACATGCACTAAGACCTGCCATTCCTAATTATAGTTGCTTACATAGAGTAGGACAAGACGATGGCTGTCTGGAGCAGAGGATTAGCAAACATTACATTGTTCCTCTTGGCTCTGGCCTAGCATCTAATCTATCCTTATCTTCCTCCCACTTTGCAGGGGGACAGCATTCGGCATCCTGAATGGAATCTGTAAGTTTGCCACCATCATTGCCAGCTTCATCTTCGCAGCCTTCATCGGCATCACCAAGATAATCCCCATCTTCCTGGCCTTCGCCGCCCTGGTCTGCGGAGGCCTCGTGGCTCTCAAGCTGCCCGAAACGCGGGAGAAGATCCTGTCTTGAAAAGCCAAACTCCCGCAGCCTCCAGGCCCCAAACACAGTATCGCTATGGGGAAAGCTTCTTTGGTTTTGTGGAAAAGTGGCATCTTCGACTGAAGCGGAAAGACAAAAAGACCGAGGCCATGTTGTGCTTCCTGTGTTTATTACAGTCTGTCATGGTTATACTGTATTGATTAAATATGTTGAAAACCTATTCGGTTGCCTACATGGACCAGTGTTGCTTTCTGTTCCTTCAGTGAGCTCCATACAAAACCAGTGTTTGTCATTTCCTTTTAATATTCCCATCTATGTGCACGCACACACACACACACACACACACACACACACACACACACACACACACACACACACACACACACACGCACCCACAACCACGGTATAGCAACATTTGTTTTTTGTTTGAGGTTTGTGTAAAAGAAAGATTTATTTGAGATGAAGTTGTATCTGTACTTGAAAGGTAATGTAGTCCATGTTACCATGTTGTGCTTTGATTTCATTCCCAGCTGGAAGAAAAAAAAAGGACAGACAGGTAGTATAAGCCTCACTGCCATGGCTCAACAGCACTATCACTGTGGGTTGTTGCTCAGAGTTGAAAACACTTCTTTCATACACTCCGTCTTTATTTATTCTGCACTGTCCTAGTCTTTAATAAACGTTATTGCTTGGTTTGTTCTCTGTAGACATGAACTTGGATTGACCATTTTATTACATGTTCATATTTTTTTTTTTTTTATCTCCTCGACTTACGTTAACTTCGCCCTCTTGACCCCGACTGGATGTATTTCTCCCCGTTCGTCGTCTTGTCCTCACGTCTGACACGTCGCGTGTGTCCTTGTACTGTGTTCTGTAGGTTGTAGGAGTCTTATCCGTCACATCTTGCCATGACAACGTGTAAGGAATTGTTCTGTTTGTTTGTTTTTGTCGATTTATTTTTTTGTCTTTTTTTTTTTTCCTTCTTAAAAAAAAAAGAGAATGATACAAAACTGTGAGATTTAATGTTTTGATATGATGCTCTCATTTTAATGTTCTGACGAAGAACCGCTTTACAGAACCTGCTGCATTTCTGACGACGTGTCAAGATTTCTATGGAGCATTTTTTCTTTTTTGGGGGCATGGTTGAGTCGTGTGTGTGTGCGCGCGCGCGTGGGGCTGTTATCCACGCATCTGTGAATTTAATGAAACACAATAGTCTAATTAACAATACTGTATTTGTTGGTGTACATATTGTAGGCCTGTGTATATTAGTTGTAAAATAGTAGCTCCGTCATGACTTGAATAAAGCTGAGGGCTTGTGATCCATTTTTTTTCCTGGTTAATGCAGAATGTGCATTGAAGGTGTGAAACAGGTCAGACACTCGAAATACTTTATATTCCCATTCTGGGAAATGCAAGATTTAAATGAGAACCAGCAGCCGACCAGCTTAGCATCGAGACTTAAAACCTGGCCCTGTCTAAATGTAACACTGACCACCAAGCCAATATAACGGCACATTAACGTACAGATGTCTAACTGCAATAAAGTGAATAAAACTTACACAAGAGGATCATTTCGCAGATCTTGGGTCTGATTCGCCCCGTGCCAACAATCAAAGAGGCGTCGCTGAATAATATTTGCCCAAATGATCCCGAGGTGTGAGGAAATATCAAACGTAGTCTGATACATAGCTTGTGACAGCAGCTTGCACTGGCCCTGTTTGAGACTAACAAAAAAAACCGTATCGTCAACTCACCTGAGAAAACAGGCGAGTATGGACGACAGGCGTAACCGTAGCAACAGAAAACGTAGCAGTGTGGATGTAGCATCAGGGTATTCGCCAAAATGTCAAACTCTTACTTCACAACTTTTAATACGCAAAAGGAATCCGATAAAACCACAGTGGATGCGATGATGAATTACGGTCCTAAGGAAATGTAAAGACGACAGAGCAGGTTAACGAATGACTAATAGAATACATTACTATACAACAGAAAGGTTTTTAAATACGTTACATTTGTGGACAGAGATATATTTGCATTGCAGTGTCTCACAGTCTGTCGTTTCTCACAGCAACATAAGAACCTCGTGACTTTCTTTTGGTCCTGTAATGTAAAAAAAAAATAATAATAATGACAAAACAATGTAATTGGAAGCGTATCAGTTATGTCAAGACAAGTCAGAATCATCAACCATAAATTTCAGGCATAATAGCAGCAATTCCCATGTCAGTGGCAGCTGTGTGTCGGGGGGGGAGGGGGCGTGTAAGTGAGGAGGGCTTGTAAAAACACGGTCGAACACAAGAGTGAGCAAGTGCCGTTGGTAGGGAGATGTGTTTACTCTGGCCGAGGTGTGGAAAAAAAAAAAAAACTGGGGATCAGTCCACTAGGTTTATCACACTGTCGGACGGCGGAGGTCGCCGAACACGAGACCCGCGTTTTTTCTCGGGAATTAATATTGATGTTCCGTCTTGTTGACTTTAGCGTGAGACTCGGCCTGTCAGTGTTGAGAACGTTAGTGTCGGAGAGAGGTAGATAGGTAATAGAATACAATAGTCAGCATTCAACCTTTTTGTTTCCTGCTTGTACGAGATTAATATTCATTTCGGTTCATTATTTTCTGCTTTTTTTCTGTGTAACTCAGTTATGTCCCACTGTGAATGTCACTCTCTTACAATTAGATGAAATTTACTGTCCACCTCTGGCTCACCCCTCCAGTACCAGCTATGTTTCACACCTAGGGTGCAGAATGTATCCCCCTCACCTGCCACCTCCCCCGCTGACAGGGACACACACACACACACACACACACACACACACACACACACACAAACACACACACACACGCTCTCTCTCACTCACACACACACACACACACACGCACGCACACGCACAGACACACACACGCACACGCTCTCTCTCACTCACACACACACACACACACGCACACACACACACACACACGCACACACACGCACACACACGCACACACACACACACACACACACACACACACACACACACACACATACACACACACACACACACACACACACACACACACACACACGCACGCACACACACACACACACACACACACACACACACACACAGTCTGAAGCTTTGAACAGAGTTAACATCACCACCCGCGTCTAAAATAAATAAAACAACTGAACAAAGTACAGATATTTGTATCTGTGTTGCCAAGACTCAGCAAGTCTAGAATCTTGCAGTGGTCATGGGAGCAGGAATAGTCGCATATCTGTTTCAGGCTTCGTCAACACTTTTGAAATGCACACAATCTCTTTCCGTGTCAGAATTAATCTCCGTCCATACTGAACCACATTGTGCACAAGTGCACGGTCACACATCCATTCATGTTCCCTGGTCATGCATGTGCTGGTGTAAACAGGAAGACGGTCTTCCTTGCAGCTGGTGGCTCAGAAACGGTGCCCGGAAGGTAAGTGACCGATGATGAGGCGGCGCTGACGCGTTGTGACGAGACTCGACCGGAAGCAAACGGGGGCGACCGCGTCATCTTGTCCAAAAAAACCCGGTGTTTTCTGCCTGACCAAACTGAAACAAGTAGTGTGTAGTGGAGTGAGGCAGGAAGTGTGGATGCCAGTCATAAACATAAAGTAAGAGTGAGAAGGAGTTGCGTAATAATGAGAAGCCCTCTTGTGGTCCCACATGTTAACCGAAGCAACATATTCCAAAAGATTATCCCTGTGCACTTGTAGCGTCTGTATACAAGCTACAGAGTCTTTCATTGTCAGAACACCAGCGACACCCCGAAAGGCATTAAATCTCCTTGGAAGAAATTCAGGGGAAAACCACACTGACTTTAGACCTCAAAATCTTTTGACAGGTCTTGAGGAGTACTACTAGATATTTGAAAAAAGGAAAGTTGCATAAAGACTTTTGTGGCTCCAGGGGCAGTCTGATGAATTGCCTCATTGATGTTACTCGAAGGGACAGTTCAGGGATTTTGAAGCGGGGTTGTATGAGTTACATTATGCACAGTGAATATGTCACCTTATGGAGATGGTGATCAGCGATGTCGTTTGACGGAGTTTGGAGGAGAAGTGGAAGCTGTAGCGTAAGTCACAGTCCCACTGTTGCAGAGGGGGACCACCGAAAAAGGCCTTATTCCACACATTTTAAAACGTTACCTAAAACCAATATATACCCGTTCAATTGCAAACTAAAATGGATGTGTGGCAGAGAGCTGAAGCAGGGAAAAAAATACATCCTTCAGCGTACAATTGAACGGATCTTTTTTTTATTTAGGTAAGCATTTAAAAATGTGGCGAAAAATATGTTTTTCGTTGGTCCCCTCTGCAACAGTGCCACTCAGACTTCCGCTTCTTCCAAACTCTGTTAAATGACATCGCTGATCACCATCTCCATGAGGTTACATATTAACTGTGCATAGGTAACTCATACGACCCCGCTTCAAAATCACTGAACTGTCCCTTTAAGGCCAGCGGTAAACGTTCCGCATCCACGAATGCACAAGCGGCTGCCGGGGTCAGAGTGACTCACAAGGACAACGTTTGCTCCTTCTTTCATTGATCCATTTCTACTTGATGCAGTCATCTGTTTCAACTCTCTCCACCAATCCCTTTTTTTTTTTTTCATTCCTCCCATCACTATTTGCTCTGGCGAGTCATGTAGGTTATGTCTGATACCAAGCAGGGGGAGATGGCTGGAGGTTGATGGACACGGGAGGCCCAGACAGGTGGCAGGCCGCCCAGCCACAGAGCCTGCTGTGGGTGGGCATCCACCCAGAGGTGCCGAACTCGCAGCCAGGCTCCCACAGCCTCACCTCGGTCGGGGGAACTGGCGAGGTCGCGCGGCGAGTTCAGCCCCAGTTCACGCTGCCCCCGGCCTGACACAGCACACGCATTAACATCAGTGGGTTCAGCCTCGTGTGTTTTAGGCCCAGCTGACTCTGTTTGTTATATATCGTATGTACGCTTAACCGACGTCTCACTATTCAATCTATTGTTTAAATCCTTTTACATATATATTTTAGGATTTCTGGGTGAAATGAGCTCCAGGGATTAGTAAAAAAAAACAACACACAAAGCGTTTGAGCCCGTTTTTGTTAGTTGTTACTTTGTTTCCACATCAAGCCACTTCTCCATCCGGGAGGATTATGCCATTTATGACTGGTTTGATGCGAGGACGATTCAACAAACAACTGTAACTCAAAAATTCGGCTCAACAAAAAAGAGGCTGCCCGCAATCAGACTGGAGGGGGGAGAAATAAAATGAGCATAGATACGCTCACTCAGCATTCACCTATATATATATATATAAAAAAAGAGCACTTGAGCGAATGTGTTTTAATATTAGTAAGTGGTTTCGGTTACTGTATATAAATATAAATACAAAAAAAATACCGTATTTAGATACAAAAACTAAAAACTGTACATCAATATCTACGAATCAAAATGCATTGCTTTCAAAATAGATCTGAAGTTGCGACCAACTTTTCCTTCATCGAGAGATAAAAAAGAATAGTTTGGAGGAAAAGCAGAGGTAAGATGGGGGGGGGGGGACGGAGGGGGTCAGCAGTGCCAGTATTCACCAGTTTCTCACAGCTGAGGTGTGAGGTGACGCCTCCAGACTCATCAGTTCTCATCAGCGTGAAACCATCACGCCTCCGCTTTAACTGGATAACACGGGTCATTAGGCTTCATTCAACCTCCGTGTATTCACGTCGACACTTCAGCCACGCAGGTCACATGTCTTCTGCCCAGAGCATCGGAGAGGAGCCACGGCCGCAGCACTGAGCTTCACTTCCTCTATCAAAGATAGAGAAAAAACTAAAAGGTCAGCTCTGAGTCGCTGTGACTGCAAAATGGTGGCGCTGGTGAGAAATGGTGACGTTTATAAAGTGGAGAGGCGCAAGCGAAGGGTGGAGGACGCTGTCAGGTTCAAGGCTGAAGTGAGGTGATGAGTAAGAACAAGGGAGGTAGGACAGGATCACCTCTGACCTCTTAATAATCGGAAAGCACCTGATTTCTACGCCGCTGACACACGATGATATGCATTTTTGACCCGGTGCCAAAACAAAATGGAGCAACATTATTTGCACACACCCCCATATGTGATATACAAATATGTAACAATCTAACAATCCTTCTTTTACGAGTGCTTCTCAGGCACAAAGGGTACAGGGAGGACCATACAGTACCATGTACATTATACTGCAGGCTTGATGGTGTGTCTTCACATAGACTTAATTCAGAAAGTTTAATTTGATCATTCCTGTAATGGTCATTTTATGATTTTTTTCTTTGAATCAAATACAGTTACCCATGCATCAAACTATTTTTATAGCTTAATTGCAAATTAGTCTAAAATCTACTATGTAGTCTTATGATGCAACACGAGCCCTTTTCAAACTAGCATGTAAACATATTAATTGTTATTATTATTTATGCATTAACATGTAAGGCAGCATTTTAATACTGCGGCTGGTTGATATATATATTTAATTTGATCTACAGGCAAAGTAAAAGCACATGAAAGTTGTATCTTAGTATTCAGTATTTGAGAAAGTGTCATTATTTATCCTCCACTTCAAATTAGACCTTTTTTGTATTGCATTTTCCACATTTGACCCCTGTACGGTAGATATACATGAACCAGATTTGCATTTATTGCAAAAATTGAAGGATCCAAATTCCAAATAAAGTTCCGACGTCCATACGTCTCCTATTATAAACATGTTGGATTAGTTGTTAAAGTATGTGATTATCTCGACATGAATAATTGATGTCAATCATTGATTTTGAACCCAAACCTTTGCAGAATGTAAATTGGAAATGAACTGTACTCAAATCAATCAACTGTGATTAATTAAGATTTAAAGGGCAGCCATTCTACTTACAGGCATCTTTTTTTCTGTATGGGTTTATTATTGATTCATTTTCGCAGTATAGGCTGCAGCTTCTTCACACTTTCACGCCATATTATTTTGTTTGCTGACCGGTTCTTTTCTTTTGCCTGTAAAAAAAAAAGAAAAAAGAGTGAATGCAAGATCATTCAAAAAACAAACCCCGTCCCTTCAACATGTGCAAAACACATCGCAGTCGCTGCAGAGGTGGGGGGGGAAAACCCAGAGGGCAAAAATGTTTATTGTTTTGAGCAGGAGTCAAAATTCACACTTCCACTCCTGTAGCTGAACTTTCCCAGAGACAGAGGAGAGGGAGAGACAGGGGCAGAGGGAGAGAGGCAGGGAGGCAGGGTCCCGGTGAGGGAGTGTGTGTGTGTGTGTGTGTTTTCAGGGGCAGTGGCCTCTGCCTGAGACACTGATGGTTTGTGAGAATCTGCGGAGGTGTCACTTAACACCTCTGCGGCCTGGCCTGGACTTATAAACCAGAGCGGAGGAGCAGAGCGGCACTCACAGCCCCCCAGTCTCTCCAGTCAGACCACCGCGTCCCTCCGCACAACATGGATACCTCCTCGATGCCTCTGCTCAACTACGGCCTGCAGTACCAGTGGTTCTCCGACTCGGACCTCTCCAGCATCTGCTCTTCCGAGACCCTCTCCCCTGTCAACTCCTTGGACTCCAGCCTGTCCCCGTCCTACCAGCAGCCCCCTCAGTCCGCCCACAAGACGGCCAAGAGCCGATACGCTCAGGGCCTCAAGTCCTCGCCCTGCTCGCTGTCCGGACGCGGCCGCAAGTCGGGCCGGGCCGCCCGGATCCGCAGCAAACAGAGGGAGAGCGCCAGCGAGAAGGAGAAGATGAGGATGAGGGATCTGACCAAGGCCCTGCATCACCTCAGGTCCTACCTCCCGCCGTCGGTGGCCCCCGCCGGACAGACCCTGACAAAGATCGAGACTCTGCGACTCACCATCAGCTACATCTCCTACCTGTCGTCCCAGCTGGGCCTCAGCGAGGAGGTGCTGTTCCAGCGGAGGGAACAAGGAGACCCCTCGGCCAGCGACGCCTCCTCGCCCGACATCCTCAGCTACTTCCAGCACGACTCCATGGGAGGCCACCAGGCCCAGCTCCAGAGCCAGAACCTGAACCACAGCTTGTACCCGGCCGAGTGCCACAGCCAGAGCGCCGCGCTGCACTCTGGGAGCTGTGGCTTCGGAGCGGATCAGTACAGTGGCGCTCCTCAGGGAGACATCAGCGTGGACAGCATCCTGCAGACTCCTCCAACAACACAGCCCTCCTGTCAGGTATGTGACCATTGATTCGTTATTATTTAAGACACTCTTTTTTAGTATTTGTATAAATAAAAAAAAGAAACATACATTTACCGTCAGCTTGAACAAAATGCTAATATATTTCCTGCTTTTGTTTTTTGATTACAGGTGTACGGCAGAGACTTCTGCATCCCGTTGGTTCCCAGAGAGTATTGGGGCTGAACCCCTCCAACACCGATCACCATCCAACAACAGACACAGACGACTTCCCTTGTCTTTACTGCCTCACTGTGAATCAAGTTATTTATTTAATATAAATGCTACTCTACGTTCTATTTATTTTTGTCCCATGAAATGCTCCTTGTAAATATTGATATGTCTAACAACTATTTTTTTTAAATTTCTCTATGCCGCTATTTATAATAAAATATTCAAATGTCACCTCGTTTTGTCAGTTTCTCTCATTCATCATTCATGCAGGTTATTCGTCATGTTTGTACTTTAGCTTCGGGAACAGAGTTGAAGTTTAGTAGCTGAGAATAAGGGGCTTGTTAGAGAAAAGGTTACTGGTTCAAATCCAGGGGGCTTGTGTGTAAACTCATACATACTGTAGTTACATGACGCAGGGCGAAGCTGGTGCATATGGAAAATGCCACAGTACCATCTCCTGGTCATTCACAACACCGTCTTCTAATCTGGATGAAAACGTCAACGATGGATCTCACAGCAGAGCACACAATCACACAGTTAAAACAATCTTTTGAATTAAAACTCAAATTGAATTATACAATATAAAAATAATTACACCTGTTCATGGTAAAAGAGGATGGGATTCAAAGTCTAATGCACTTGCAGACCGTATAAGAGATGGTTGGTATGTTATGTTATGACACAAGACGTTGATGAATCATTTGCAGTTATTCATCTCTCGATCGTGTGCCTCCTATTGACAACTGAACTGCAACTGGCCGGCACTTGTTCAATCGCCTGCCCTCTGGCAGGCGGTGCAGGTGCAGAAAGAGTAAATTGCTGTAAATGATCAAACCCTACAAACATGAGATATCTTTTAAATGTGAAATGCACTTTGCTACCTCATCATATCACTGCCCCCCACCACCCTGAATGGGAGATGTCTTCCTTCAAAACTGTTCTGCTCTTTTCACTTAACTGTCTTGCACTGAACAGAAGATCACTCGTATGTTTCCATGCACAATGACAATAAAGGCTTTCTTACTTCTAACTGAATAACTGCATGTCACAGAAGCTGTCAGACGGAGGTTAAAACCCCTCAACATACAGTTTCCCTCCTTTTCGTTTCACCTTGAGTGGCGGGAAAATTGCTGAAGGGGTTTCTTCATATTCTAAAGTCTGTCTTCAAACTATTTTTTCGGGTGACCATAGCAACAGTAAAACAGTTCATGGATGTGAATGATACTTAACAAGAAAACAGAATGTGTTGCAACATGTATATACAATAAATTATTTGGATTTTTTTCCCCATAAAACCTTATATTATATTATACTATATTATGTCAAGTCATGTCACGTCATATTATATTATAAATATCATATTGTTCTCCATGCCAATAATTCTAAAGCAAATCAATGTCAGAAATAAACAAATTGGTATGCAGACAATACACATTATCCTATGTGAATACTACCAATGACATTACATAAGTACCTCAAACGTGACATCAAGTAGCATTAATGAGTCGTGATCAGAGGAATGTGCTTTCCCAGACATGAATATACAACTAAAATGACTATATATATATATATATATATATATATATATTACTATATAGAGTAATTTGCTCCTGTGGTCTGCAGCATGTGACACGTGAGTGGTCCAAGGTGAGCAGACCAGAGCTCAGCCTCTGCCACAGGTTATCTAGTTTATTTAGAGTATCTTTGTTAATGTGGCTCAGCAAACACTGACAGGTCCCTGGCACCGCTAAGTCTAGACTAAAGATGCAAGACCCTCCCCGACCCTTTCCCCCCTTGCTCTCACCTACGGCCCTAATTACTCTCTAAAGCCAACGGAGAGGGCTTTAATATTCATAGAGAAGTGTGGATCTGCATATCAGGCCCGGAGAATTAGGCCCGAGTGTTTAGTTTGCCACATACATGCAGGTCATTTGATATGCGAGCAGCAGGCCCCACACACAAAGCCTAATATACTCACCCAGGTCTTTCATCATGGCAAAGCTAATAACCTCCCCGAAGCTGAAGGGGTTCGGGATGAAAGGGTTGGCACAGCGGTGCTGATTATTCACTCATTACATGTGAGTCAACACTGTCAGAGTTGATGTGGATTAAGAGAGGGAAGATCCCCACCACCGCCAGCCGAGGACGGAAGAAGAAAGTTGACAGCTGGGGGAAAATTCATACTGCAAAAAAAATATTATTATTATTATTTACAATTTAAAACAGAAATGGAATCAGAGGAACTCTGTCGCAAATAGGAAAAAAATGGAAGGAGTATTGAAAGCTCTTAATTTTTCCCATCTGCAAAGGCATCAAAGTTTAATCAACCAAACCTCTACAGGCCAGAAGTTGTTGCGATATATAATATAATATGTCTACAGTATATCAATAAGTAATAGCACTCTTTTATGAAAGGATATGCAATTGGGGGGAAATCATAGATATACTCTTTATGTAACTGAAATATTGACAGAAATATACACTTTGACTTGATGTTTTCAGTGACTCATCTGATCACATAAAGGTGGTGGGGATTCAAAGGTCACTGTGGGTTCCATAGTCATGGGGTCATCTGTCAAGTCTGGCGGGTGTCACCTCACACACTTTCGGGCTTTAGAAAAATTAAAATCGAAACCACTGCTTCTGCGAAATCATTTATACTGTTATATTTCTAGAAATCTTGGTTCAGAAGTCCCTCATCCTCGACTTGGATCTTTTGTTGTTGTTGTTGTTGTTCAGATGTCTTTGATATTTTACATAAGTGAGTTGTCGGGGACCCGCGCGAGACTGATTCACACGTCCCATGCAATCATGGGTTTTTCTCCAGGAGTCAAAAGTGACGCGGCGGTTTGTGGGAACACTGCTCACCACTCAGATCCACAGTCCACACCTGACGCTCAAATCCACAGACTCGCCAGGGAGGGCCCAGACACACACACACACACACACACACACACACACACACACACACACACACACACACAACGAATCACTGAGAGGTTATCTGTAAAGTAACACGTCAACATTCAACATTCAATACAACAATATAGCGTGTTGTGTGTGTTGGTGTGTTAAACTTGCATTCTGTACGTAAAGCTATCTGATGAGATTACGCTGCCACAGGCTTCGCGGACAGTCTAACCGACTCGGAGACACACTTCCGCCCAGTTACTAGAATCTCTAATGCGCTTGGGCAGTTGTTATTGATTGATGCTGCACATTCTTTTCTACGAGGACCCAGGTTTCCCAGAGCAGTGAGGCCGGCTACTGTCCAAACAGGACGAGGTGCAAACTCCTCACACCTCGCAGCTGCCACACCGGCACACTTCTCCAGCGTGAAACTTGCAGGGAATCAGATACCGGGGCAGAGAGCGCAACGCTCAACAACATCTAGATATGGATGTTGATAGGACGGACACATCGTCTGACTACTGTGATTGACTGAACCTGGGAGTTGCGGCTCTTCTTTGCGCATCTGATATTGTGAGCATTGTGATACTCAGTATCACAGTAATCAGTCTATACTGTTCCATTACATGTACTTGAACTCTGCACAATGACAACCAAGTTGAATCTAATCTGATCTAATTTGTGTTTGAAAAGTGCTTGTGCAGGCATATCGTTGGACATGCCTTGTAGGACCAGATTTGAAAGCAGCTTCCTGTCACATTCAGTCACTCACTAGATTTCTAATACAAGAAATCCCTCAGGTTCAGACACAGAGCTGTGACCCAGGTGGGAACCCTGTCCCGGGCAGGCTCATGTTCCCAGGCTGCAGGAGCGTATCGTGTGAATCTCTGTACTTTATGATGCTCGTGCGAGCTGCCGGGTCACACCTTGTCCTGGAGCTGGCCGGTTTCCCATGGGACCCCCTGGCCTAGGTGCCAGCCCTGCTCCCAGAGCTTCTCAGGACCGGAGGAGGCTGCCGGAGGTGCAACCTCGCACCTCCCACCACATATATGGAGCAGCTTTCCCTGTTCCTCCTCACTATCCTCTGACAGCCTCACCAGCGACACACCCGACAGCTCACTGCTCAGGGAAGAGCCCACGACCACAGCAGCCGACCAGGACCAAAGATACCCACAGCAGCCATGGAAGTGTCTTACTGCTCTCCTCTCCAGCTCCAGGAGAACTCTTTCCTGTTTGACTGCGAGTCCCTGCTGGAGAAACCCTACGATCCTGTGGCCTACGATCCGGCCTCGGACGCTGGTTACTTCAGCGCAGGCAGCGGCCTGTCTCCCACCTCGTCTGTGGACTCCTTTTGCTTCTCCCCTACCTCCATCCAGGCCGCAGGAGATGAACAGGACATCTTGGACCGCTTCATCTTCAGCAGCCCCGAAGCGCCTCATCTTACCCAGAACACACAGACTCTCCCCCGCCCCGGGTCCTCCTCGACCAGCCCCGCCGCAAAGAAGTCCAGGTCCCGGTATCCGGGGATGAAGCGCCAGACAGCCAGTGAGAGGGAGAAGCTGAGGATGAGGGATCTGACCAAGTCTCTCAATCACCTCAGGACATACCTCCCACCCTCGGTGGCGCCTGCGGGACAGACCCTGACCAAGATCGAGACGCTGCGCCTCACCATCCGCTACATCTCCTACCTGTCCGCTCAGCTGGGCCTCAGCGAGGAGGGGCTCGAGCAGAGGGGTTCCCCGGGCTCCGTGGAGCCGCCGCAAACCCTCAACCAGTTCCTGGGTCAGCCAGCAGCCAGCTACAGTCCACAGGAATCAAGCTGCAGCAACACGAGCGCGGACCAGATGTCCTCTCTGCAGCACGCATATCAGGTATGTTCATATCACGGCCACGAGGATGGGCTTCACAATCAACTGTTAACTGTTCGCATAATGCAAAGTGGGTTTTTTTGTGTTTAAGTTGAATTAGTTGCTAACCATCATCTCTTTTCTGTTGCCAGGTTTCTAGTGAAGTTGACTTCACCAGCGAGTACTGGTTGCCACAGCAACCGCCACAGGGCGCCCCTTTCTCTGGACAGTGCTGAGGCACACGACTGTCAGCCCACCCGGGTCTATTTTCATTGCAACAATGAACTCTCGCACAATTCGCGGACAAAACTCTTGTAACTTTTTTTGTTATTTTTAACAAAGTATATTTTCTGTCCTTTTGTGTCCATTTTTTTGTATATAGAACTGTGTATTTATTAAGCTTTCCCCAATGTCAACAAAATAAATATTATTATTCAAAATTACCCTCGGGCTTGCTGTCGCATTTACTTCCTTCAACCCCTGAATATCAAGTGCACATATGAAGTCATGCAGACTCGTGGTGCTTGACCCTCACTTCCTTACATAAACACTGCAGCTGTCAGCAGGACAATGAGGTGTTAAGCGGGGAGCACATCCCCTCTAAAGACTTTAAGGAAAGACCCCCACGGAGAGGCCCGACAGCTGATCCAGGAGCTGGTAATTGGCGCCTTTTTTTCTATCCTGTGTAAACAGGTCTGGTGCTTGAGACCCTGAAAAAAAAGAAAGAAAAAAAAAGCCTCATGACAACTGGCCCTGGACTGAATGTTTAGAGACTTGACCCATTTATGCCGTCAAATAGGATTCATGACTGTCCTGGTTCTGATTGTCCCAGTTCTCCTCTGGATCCATGTATGACGCAGAACTTAATTTTTGGCATAAGCCACGTCAGTCTACGGTGGGAGATGGCTGTCCCACCGTGTGAATGGATGTTTTTATCAGACTGTCTGTGTCCTCCTCTGTTTGTTCTCAAGGCCATTTGGTCATAGTGCGGAGCTAAAAAAAAAAAAAAAGAGGTCAAAACTTGAATTTCATAGACTGGCATCCACAGACAATGCAAGATTTATTTTGGGAGCAGAGAAAATTATATTTTTTTTGTGGCATCATGCTGATATTTCCAATTGTGGAAACAACTATAATAGCAAATTACTCTAGGTAAGTACACAGAACCATACAACTTGAATTACAAAAAAATATATATATACTATTTTACACAACATAAATGCACATCTTTTTTTTGCATTGTTCACTCCGTAATATAAAAGTTTTCATATCAGCGAATCTATCGGCAAACATAATAATGCCGATACATTCTGCGAAAGGCTCATATTGGTCAATATCACTGGCCAACCGACAGTCGGGCTCTCCTTAATATTATAGCCCAGATACCTGTATTCAGTAAGGAAGTTTGCCGGTGAGGTAAGCCGAGACAGTCATCGGAGGCCAACAGTTTCCTTTACAGGACACGTCCCTCCATAAGTACCTCAAAAGATGCAGAAGTCTTCACCCCTGATCATAGCTCAGTGTGTCATATACATAGATTGTAACAATAGAATAGGCACCCGGTAAATGAAAAATTGCAACACAATCATTTCTTATGAAGTAAGATCCCAAATTGTTATCCCCCTTATTCCACCTCTTCACAAATTATTCCCGAGTACCTACATGTACAAGTTTTGGTACGTCTTGCCCTGATACAGCATTAGTACAACTCCAGAGTATTGACGCTGTACATTACCAGCTGTAATCTGCAAAGCGTTTTTTCCGAACAATCTGTAAAGTGTGTTCCGGACCGGACAGTGTGTTTGGGTTACTAAACTGGGGATGAGGCTTCACTGGTGAACCATTCAAGCACCAGGTCCTTGTTGTTGGTCACCCAGTCCATGTTGGCCTTGGTTTTCTCCAGCGCCTGCTCGAGAGCCATGGTGGACGAGCCAAACTGCCCTGGATGGTCTTCTTTGAAACGCAGCAGCTAGAAAAGAACACAGTGAAATGATTGGGATGTGATTCTATGTAACACACAAATTCATACTCAACCGGTTCGCGATGTGCATTGCCTAGCCACTGTCTACTCCACTACAGTTTAAATGCAAATATTGTATTTGTTTTATTCCACTCCAATGACTTGACAGCTAAATGACTTTGTTCTTTTACAAATATAGATGTACAGATATACAGTAAGACTACATACACAACATATAAGGGACCTTATGAAATTGACAGAAAAATAATGAATTTTTAAAAAATTGAAGAATAGGTTTGGAGCACTGGTTGGATAAAACAAACATTCGGATGTCAGATGTCACTTTTGGCTCCGGGAAGTTGTGACGGACATTTCTCCCCATTTCATTTTCTACAAACCCAACAATTTATTGATTCATTAAGAAAATAATTTTCAGACAGACCAATAATGAAAAATGTATGAATTGCAGTGCTGTAGAAACAAGTGCAAAATTACCTCTATCTCAACCAACCACAGTAAATTCTGCTGACAGATCAATGCATGAAAACTTTGAGTTTTTAATTATTTAAGTACAGTTTGCTAATAATACTCACATCATTTTAATTAAGTAACATTTTCAATAAATGGCTTTTACTTGTAATTGAGTTTTTTCATATTGCCATATAAAAAATATGAGGATCGGTGTTATCAATATTAATTCCATTAGAAAATATGGATGTGAATTGAGAAACTGGGTCAATTGGTCCAGCAAATGAGATGAGATATAAGTGAAACTGTACCTGATTGTACTCAAACTCGGTGGAGAAACGTCTGGTCACTACTTTAATTAGCCTATCAAAGGAGAATGATCCACCGCCATAGCTGAAGAAAAGGTTAAAAAAAATAAGATTATTTTGCAATAACGCACAGACTGCGTAACAAAAGCCATTTGGTTGGACACTTCTGATTTGTGTTGCCTCCATAGCAACGTGCCAACCCTGCCGATGCGTTCCTCTTCTGAGCTGAGATGCTCAGCACAAGTCATGTAAATTAGGGGAAAACTCACTCATGGAATATGTGGCTCCATCTGGCTCTCACAAAGTCCCAAGCCAGAGATTGTCCGATAGGGTTACTAGCGATGTAAGCGATGGTAGATGCGGCGTCCTGCTTACGGATCTTCTCTGGGTCCAGACAATAGTCCAGATACCTGAAATCACAGGCAGTGTAGACGTATGCCAAACATGCAACACGGAAACCCTGCAATGGCCTTACTTTGTCAGCACAGCCCTTTGTTTGAATGATAAAAGTTTAATTTTTAAAAAAGGGCACAGAGGGTCTTTTCATTTCAGAGGATGCTGCAGATTGCAAAATCCCCTTGAGATGAGCAAAACATAATCCAGCACGACGTCAGGGCTACTGACCTGTTCAGCAGCCAGGGCTGTGTGGTGCACGACAGAGCAGCCATAAGTTTATTGGCTTCTGAAGCGACCGCAGCGTTCTTGTACATGGACCACGCAAAGTCCCACTCCTTCACTCCCCCTCCTGCGATTGCATTGCAGTACACGGTGGACCTTAAGTTGGGACTAATGCTGGAGGGTTGGACAAAGATGGGAAAGAGTTACGGTAGTGAAAGCAACGGTCGAAAATCTGTGGGTTATAATAAAACAAATCCTGCACTTGTCGAGAGGCGTGTCTGAAGCCGACAGCACACGGAGGTCATTCATTGGCTCATCGCTTGCAGCACATGTGTATGGTCACGTTTCTTCTGGAAATTCTAAAGACGGCGGACAATCAACGTAACGTTCCATGTAGGCTATTTTCTATTATTATCTTCTATGTTCGCTGTTGCAGACTAAAGTGGACATCAAGCGACAACCTTTTAATGACCCTAATCAAAATAAAGAATATATGGGTTTCAAAAACAAATAATCACTCATTTTTTATAACATCAGTGTAAGTACCTCTCCGACATATTTTAATATATGCGTATTCGTATATGTATATAAATCTAATATACGTCCAATCAGGTTGCGATCGCTTATCTTATCATGACCCTACAACCAGCTCCTTGTCAAGTTTGGCCAAGTGTGACATAAGTATACATAGAAAATGAGGAGGACAGGAACACGAAAAACATAAGAAATTATGTGTGTATGTCAATAAAAGGGAAACGATGAAAGGAGAGAAAGCGTGAAGTGTGAACATACGTGTTTTTAGCAGGGTTTTGCATCCAATTTTTGAACAAGCCAGTGGTCAGATCCTTACAGCCTTCTACTCCAGTCTTACAGGCCAAGGAGATTGCATTCACCTGATTGTACCTGGACAGGGACATGACATGGGACAAGAGAGTGGACACACACATGAAGTTATTAACTAGTTCATGAAGTTCTACCAGAGCCGGTATTTATCAAACTGCTAAAAGTTACAAGTTCAAAAAAGCTACACGATACGCTTCAGCTGAGAAATTGGCACATACATCAGCCTAAGCGACATAATTAAGAATAAAGGCGGCTGTTAAACATTTCATTGGACTTTTTTTCTTTTATCAAGGGTGCAAACAAACGAGAAAAAAAAAAATTCAATGTAATATTCTGCCAAGAGGCTCATGTACTGCATCAACTCAACCCTGCTACAGTTATGGATATGAGGACATGTGCGTTCAAAAGACTGAAACAGACGTATTAAATGGACAGCGTGTGGACATCCTTACTGGTCGGTGTGTCCCGTGGGGATCGTTGTCCAGTTGACAGTGAGAGTTCTGAAGTAGTCAAACAGAGGACCGACCTGTTTCCTAATGTAAGCCTGAGAAATGAACGAACACACGATTTGTCAATTTTTTTGCCGTTGAGATAAATATGCCATCCAGAAATAATTAACTAGAGCTACATTGGATATACTGTATGCTTTACAAAGTGCCATTGAAGCCTTTTTTTTTTTCTTGGCCAATTATTCAGAACTCATTAATTCATCGTGACATGCTGTTGAGCATTATTTAGAAACCTGCATAGGTCCGTAAACTTCACTGCGGTCAAACATGAGGTAGAAGTAACCCAAGTTGCGTGTTGCTGTCTCCCAGGGCACGTATTCTATTTCTTTACTGAGGAACTTGGTCGTCCTCAGAGCCAGGGTTGTGTTCACAATGTTTGCCCTGAAAAGGTCACATGAAACTGATCACCTTTGTCCTCAAGTATTGAATAACAATGCATCGTAATAAATAAAAAGAGCTCACTTTGCGAGGTTAAACGCGTCATCGATAATCTGAGCACGGTTGATCACTGGAATATCCTGAAAAGCGAAAAAATGGAGTTTAGGAGGTGCGGGTATTCATTTAGCTACCCTGTGGGTGTAACCGCGTCATTTCCAGGTGCAGGGATGTTACCACATGTTTGGAGCTGAGCTTGGCGAGGAGTCGCTCCCAGTTGTCAGAGTCGTAGTTGACTCTGTAGAAGCCCTTCATGTCTATGTTGGCCACCAACCACTCATCAGCATTGAGAACGATGTCCTTGTTTGTTGCTGTTTGGGTGCACATGAAGAATGAATCCATGTTTTTACTTTGCGTTACTCCCCCTTACGCTGCTCCGATCGTACACGGAAAATGAATATTACCTTCTTTGCCAACAAGCCAGTACTGTTGTATGGATGCGCGAGTGTTGACCCATGTGATGGGAACGATCCACTCGTAACTGGAGCCACATCCATCCCGCCATTCATGTGTGCATAAAGACACAGGCATACAGGGAGCATGGGTGAGCTCTTTAGGACATATTCAGGATATATCCGCTGACAAATTTAAAAAGTGTCTCCTACTTGAACTCTGAAGGTCTGTCCACCACAGACTTGGGGTCCGACAGGAAGTGTTTCTGAGTGATCTTTCCAGTCTTGGTGTCGACGGTGATCAAGGGGAACCCCATCTGCAGGATCCATCGGTTCATGATCGCCTCCACAGAGTCTGGCAGCGGTATGCCACCTTTATCCACTGCCTGGTAACAATCAGATTTGAATTAAATTTTACACCTCTGGAATGACCAGCAGAGGGCGACTCCACTGGTGGCAAAAAGAAGAGTTTCTATAGAAAAGACTTGATTCATAACGTCAGTAAACGTTTTCCTGAAGAGTTTATGGTCTCAATCGCTAGTTTCAAGTCTTCTTCAATACAGCATGATGTTCATTTTGTAGATTGTGGTCTCATTTAGAGTAAAATAGACAATAAAGCCCCGTCTGTGAAAAGCGAACTCTCTGAATATTTTTGCATATTCTTTTTCTTAAAATGTCAGTGGCTTCGGGCTTTCGTGTTATTTCTTCAGATTATTATTTTTTTTAAAGTTCTCAATGCTCTGTTCATTCTCAACAAGGGTACAGGAGAGTTAAGGTTAACGTTAGGTAAGCATTTTCTTTTTAAGTAGCTGTTTTGTGGAAAGAAACCAATCACAAAAGACGGTGCTCTCTTACCATTTGCAGATGCTTCCAGAGGTCTTTGTAGACTGTGTTGTTATACTTGAACTCCTCCAAGTATGTCTGCAGACACATAACAAACCGTTTGTCATGCTCCAGTTGTTTGGCGGTGAAAACATTTATCAGGTGAAGATCAGTTTCGCTTTTTTGATTGTGATGCTTATCGGTTTAATGGGCTGCCTCGTACTCACATGGAGTCCTTGGGAGAAGATGGTCTCAGTGATGAACTCTGAGAGCATCCGGAGGACTGCAGCTCCCTGCAATAGAAAACGGTGTCAGGTTGGGACACATCCGATAAAACAGAAGAACACCACTCAGTGATTCATTAGTCCCCAACGACAGTGTCCGGAGACCTTGATGGGGGTCAACCATAAAAATCTACATAGGTCAAAATCTTGCTTAGTGAGGCTTGCAGAGAACAACACACCTGGACTGTGTGAGGTTTTTGTGATTTTTGAACCACACCTTGCTGTATGTGATGGAGTCAAACAGTTCCATGATGTGCTCCGGCTTCATGATGTCCTCTTCCTTGGATGAAAGGGGATGGGAGGAGGCCAAAGCATCCACAGCCATCACACCGATGATCTCATTCAGAACTATTAAATCTAGCTGAAAAATGCATAAAAGAAAAACATTTGTATCTTAAGCATATCAGGGTCACAAGATGTGTTAAGATGCTGTATCGATTTACCACATCTACACTCCCCCGGCCCTGCTGGCTCACATCACGGTACCTTGACAAGAGGTCCACTGCCAAGTGTGACGCGAGCTCATTCTCAGCGGAGAAGAAAACTCACCATGTTCCACGTCGGTTGAGCGTAGTTGGCCCCAAGATAAGAGACGTAGGACGCGAATCCCTCATTGAGCCACAAGTCGTTCCACCACTTCATGGTCACCAGGTTTCCGAACCACTAAGAGCACAGACCTTCACTTTACTGGCAGCGTTTCAACGCACATTTCAAAGCCATGCACAAACAGTCAGAGTCATTTTGTCGGAGGGCAGTACACAACCGGGTGTTCAGTGTCATACCATATGAGCGAGCTCATGGGAGATGGTTGTTGCCACCTTCTCCTTGTCTGCATTGGACGACACCTCAGGATTATACAAGAGGTTGGTCTCTCTGTAGGTGATCAGGCCCCAGTTCTCCATGGCTCCAGCAGCGAAGTCAGGAAGAGCAATCTGGTCTAAGAGCGATGACAGAGGTCAAAACAAAGTAATTTTGTTGACAGCTGAATGTTCCTTAAAGTGGTTACAAAGCCATATTGTTAATAGTGTGATGTTGGTCTGTGGGTGCAGCTGTGGGTCCTACCTGATTTGCTCAGGGGGTAGGTGGAGTTGTAGTACCCCTCAAAGAACGCCAGTATGGGCCCTGTCTTCTGAAGGGCGTAGTCTCCTTGGCCCTCCTCTATGGCCGTCTTGCGAGCCCAGATCCTGATCTGGACAAAAACAATGTTTTATTAACTTCGACCCCCCCCCCCCCCCCAAAAAAAAAATCGACGGTGCTGGAGACCAGAGACTTGAATTGAGCATTGGGTCCAGCAGAGGGCGGCACAGACCCAACCAAGAAACAGACCAGCGCTCAAACAACAGACGAAACAACCACATAAGGATTTCATTAATAGTCTGGTTGTTTGAATAGGCTGGTTTATTAAAATTTGAGATGACAAAGTTGTATCGGTAGTTGCTGGATTGTAATAGCAGTGGTGGAGCGTGGTAGTAATAGTAGCAGGGAGTTATAAAACTAACAATTGTATGATCCAGTCATTTGAGCAGGAGTCTAAACTATTCCGTCATAGCAAAGGTCATTTCAGAATTATCGGGAATTATCATCCAGGTTGTGGGGATGTGTCGATAAAGATAAGGCCACATCGAGCTGAGATTATATCTAATCACTGGCCCTGATCGTAGTAGAAAAAGCAGAAGAATCAAGGATTAGAAGTAGAAGTGGTTTTGAGTAAAAGTGTGGTTCTCAAGGCTGAGTGATTACTGATGTTAAAGTTCATTGTTCGTTTTAAGGGAATATTTAATACGACATGTCATGAAAAAACTCAAACTGTACAGTGATTATAATAATAGTGATACAATGCTGAGTATAGATGTCTTAGTCCAATTTCCACTGGTAACTGTGAGATGTGATGAATAATTACCGAAACGTCGTCTGCACCTTGCGTCTTCCCAGCGTAGGTAAATTCACTCACGACGAAGGCCAGCAAATAGGTTGACATCCTCTCTGTGGGTTCAAATCTGGTCCGGATTAAATTCTGGCCGTCAATGCTGATGTTGACAGCGTCTGTGCGCCGGGACCAAAAACGAAAGCAGCGTCATCACGCGGCGACGGTACAAAGTACAGAGGAGAATCGGACGAGAACATTGTCAAGTGGAGGCAACGCGGTCGAAATGTTGCACTGAACAATAGACCGAGAACTTGCCGAGGTCCATGGAATTGGACAGGGCCACGGTCCCCTGGGGGTGAATGAGAGTCATGTGGAAGACGGCCTTCATAGCCGGCTCGTCGAAGCACGGGAAGGCTTTCCTGGCGTCTGTCGACTCCATTTGAGTCGTGGCCACAACTCTGACAACAACACAGAACCCCATCGAGATGAGAAATCCCAAACGCGACCCAAAGACCATCCCCACCCTGAAGCACCCATATAAACAGATAATCCCTGTTTGAGGTTTTCTTGGAGTCGGTAATGTGTGTTTAAATCCCGACTATGACATAACATAACTCTCAAACTAAACTGAAATATTTGATAAAACAATTGCAATTGAATTAGTTTTTTTTCTCAAAGTGAGATAAAAGAGATCCTACCGTTTCACCCCATCTTCTATGTATTCACTCCTGTAGAATCCTCCCAGTTCATCGGACAGCTCTCCAACAAACTCGGTGTAGAGCTCGTACGCTCTGCCGGCCGCCAGGAAGCTGTTGAGCCGGACCACCAGGTACTGGGTGGGGACCTCCAGCCAGGTTTTCCTCAGGCTTGGCGCAGGGCCTCCGTCCAGGCCCTTCAGCTTGACATGGAATCCCTGGAAGGTGGTGAGGTTCAGCTTGTTGGAGTGGATGAGGATGAGGTCGGTTGCCCTCACACATTTGAAGACCACCAGGGAGTGTCCGGTGAAGATGTACAGGCCCTCTGCGTTGGGCTCCAGCCGGGGCCTCAGGGTCGCATTGTACCATAAGGGAGCCAGGGTGTCCGGAAGTCTGAAGCGCTGCCAGGGCTCCTTCGGAGTGGACGGCGTGCTGGTCCCAACGGGGCTGGCAGTGGACGCCGCTTCACTCCCAGGCTTCTCCTTGGAGTAAGCCACCGACAGGGCGATGATGGTGGCCACGGCACCGATGGCTAGAACTGCACAGGCCACTGCCACCCCTTTGGTGATGTACAGGCCTTTTCCCATGTCTCCAAAAGAGAGCGCAATAACAGAAATGATTACCGGAATTTGCTACTCATGTCCCACCTTGTTATACTCAGTCCAAAGTCAGAGCATGAGCTCATGGGCGGGGACAGTCTGAAACACTCAGCTGTGTAATGGCCTTGAGATAAGAGAGAGTTCTGCCTCATCGGTGAACTTTACTGAATAAAGGCCAATGCTGTCTCTCTCTCTCTCTCTCTCTCTCTCTCTCTCTCTCTCTCTCTCTCTTTCTCTTCGTGTGTGTGTATGGTAGAAGTTTTTAAATGTCAGGGACAGATCTGGCTATTCAATAGTGAAGAAGTCATACATTGATCAAATGGGCGACGGTGGAGGATTTACAAAGCGGGATAAACTTTTGTTTAGCCTCACACCAAGTTTTTTCTGCATGTGACACTTATGTCATTAACAGACAAACCGTCATATGGTTGGATGATGTCAGAAACTGTGAAGTGGAAAAGTGTTTCTTGAGAATTCTCATGAAAATTCCAATGAATCAACTCTTGACCAACAATAAGCAGAAAGGCTGACGTATCAACTTCTACTAGAGTAACTTTAATGAGTCAAGGAAATTATAGTGAGGATGAGACAGATGCGACTAACATGGTTACACATGGACCTGATTTACTCCTCTGTTAAGGTCTATGTGGGAGGCGTTCAGGCACAGTAATGCCGTGTGGTCGCCCACATTTTGATAGAGCTTTAGTCCAAGTCCATCATTCTATCAGGTTTTTTTCAATCAAATAAAATGGAAGAAAAATAAATGTGTGTAAAAAAGATCTCTCTGGTCCCATTGGCATGTGTAAAGCGTAACCCCCCCCCCACACACACACAAACACAGAAAGGCAGACACACAAAAACAAATGATGGCGAGATGCAGTGATCAATTTTTTCTTACCTCGCGTTCCTTGCATTTTTTTAGTTTTGCCTCAACTCAGCTTTAAAGCAGCGGGGTCAGCCACACTGCACATCTGCTACGCTGCTTGCACTAAGAAGTCTGCAAGGGATGGACACACCAGTTATACAAGGTCGGGCAAAATCTGCAACTTCCTCAGTAGATCCAGGTTGAGCAAATGACACGGCAGGATAATGCACAGTCCTCGAATCATAATGTCAAATCTCACGCCGCAGCGCGTCTTAAACTTGTTGTGTCTTGTCCTAAGGTGTACTGCTATTAAACCTCAAACCTGGAGGTTTATCAAATCGTTCTCCCTTTTTTCTGGAGAAACGATGGCCACAGGCCTCGGGCGGAACAAACCGGATCTGCTTTTCTGACTGACATTTCAAATGTTCGAATACAGTGGAGTGAAATGGCGCTCCACATTTGAAGCCCTGAAATGCAACTGGAGAGTAACGCGTCGGTCAGAAAGATTTACCGGCAAGTGGAACAAAAATGTGTTCTCCCACTCCGTGGCGAATGCTCTGTGCTCATCTAAGACAGTTGCCTCCAACGACGTCAACTGTGCATCATTCCAGACTCTTGCTAAAATTATGAAGGGATGGTATGATGCAAAATGAAAGAGCCACACACGGCATAAAGCCCCCCAAAACACCGGATGCATCACCTTTCAAACGTGGTAGCTCCTGTCACTAGTCTGTGGCTGCCCAATAAACAAATATCTTTTAAACTCTATGCAAATCTTCAAGCCTAAGCAGAAATACCAGTTAGTGCAGGTCATAAAAGTTCTGTCCACATTATATCGGCTCATTTGTTCGCCTTGAACTGTCAAAGCAAATGGGCTGGAAAGATTCTTCCCTGCACAAACCTTGCTCCTCTGCACTGAAGGGGAGGGCTGTACTGCAATCATGCCACAGTCAGAAACTATGTCGTAGATTATAACCTTTAATTTTGTCTACAGACAGTGAACACACCTCACGAGCCTCTGGTCCCATCCCAGAGGGACCAGGGAATCGCTGTTGTCCATGGAAAAGCACGGAGAGACATGGAGTATTTCAAAATCTGATGTTTCACTTCCCCTTTTTTCGAAAAGAAAAAAATGTTTTAAAATGTTGAAATCCTGTATATTTCCTTTTGGTGTTGCTGCATTTGTTCAAAACGTGCTTGCTATTCTCTGCAGCCATGCAGGTGGGGGGGGGGGGGGGGGGGGTACCAATTGGGACCATCCAGCTGGGGAGAGCAGAGTCATGAACTCTGCAAAATGTTCCCACTCATGATATGACCTATGAGATACTGTTTCCGGCAGCACGATATTCAACCTCCAGGTGCTCAGTGTAGAAGACTGCACTCATACTGGACACTGGGGCAAATCCACTCTTTAAAAATAGGCTAGGTTAAAATGCCTCACTAACATTTGGCTGATAGACAGAGCATTGTACTATGAGTGGGTATCAATGACGGGTGGATGCTAAATTAACCTTTTAGAAGTACAGTTCAAATGAAACAATAGCTTTTGTCAGTGCGATGATTCAAGATCGATTTGTTTCAAAAAACACAACACACCTCATTGAAATCGGGCTACTTTATTCAATAAGATCACTTTTCACAACAACTCCCTATCCCATCCACTGAGGTGCAAAATAATTCTCAGCGTAAAGAGACACGGTTCTGAGATATGACGGGAAATGTGCTATTTACCAGAGTTGGGGGAAAAAAACGATTGAGCAAATAAATATTTGCAGCCTTCAGACGCGAACTTTATTCATAACGCAGGCACTTTGAAGTGAAGTATGTCATCTGCATTGTAAGGTGGTTAATAATGTCTGGGGCCAATATTTGTAGCAAACACAGACACGTGTGTTTGTAACAAATAATATTGCTACAATACTGGCCCCATAATAATCCCCATCACAGTCACAGGTTTCAGTCACTTGAAAGCTGCTCTGGTGTTCTACACAAGGGAGTTATGGCTCACCACAGTAATGGTTTAAATGAATAGCACACATTGTTGTATAAAGCAAATTATAAAGTAAAGCATGAGGAGGAGAAAAAAGGTACCAATGAATGCATTTCTGAGGGTTAAGAGTTCAAAATATTCATTTTGTCGTGATACACACAATGAAACATAGTCAACTGCCTGCTCCGTTACAGTGAAGCGGTTGTTCACTGATGTAATGTCACACCAGTTGTCTTTGTCACCGAGAAGAGGGGACTGGTCACTTGTTGTTCCTGATGATTGTACTGATTGTACCTGACAGTAAATACAAAAAGAAAAAACTGTGAACCTCTCAAGTGTTCTCATGTGGACTCGTCAGTCAACCACTGCAGCACATGGGCTTTGTTCTCTGTCACCCATTTGATGTTGGCCGTGGTCTTCTCTATGGCCTGCTCCAGGACCAAGGTGGCCGAGCCGAAACCCACTCGAAGGTTGTCTTCTTTAAATTTCTTCAGCTGAAGAAGGACACGGAGAGAAAAACAAAGAGAGGACTTTCTGCATTTGAACACAACTTTACTTTGGGTCTAAATATCCACAGCGAAGTGCAGTGTCTTTCAGTGCGGTCGTGTGGGCTACAAACCTCCTGCAGCTCAAACTCTGTGGAGAATCTTCTTGTGATTCCGCCTACAAGATTAGAGAAGGAAAAGGATCCTCTTCCATACCTAAAACATAAAGAAAGACGAAGAAGGAGTTTTGAAATGATGGCCATCAGCAAAATGAACTTACACATTTTGCTGTTCGCCCCTGGTAAACATCTTTCTGGGGGGAACAAATAATTCATGTAAAAAGGAAACTGTGCAGATACAACCTTGTCACCTCTTAAAATATGGTTAGCAATGCTTCATTGTCAAGGCCTCGTGATTTATTTTTTGTGATTCATGATAAGCTCACTCGTCATCTGGGGCTTGACATCGGAGAAATGATCAGCACTCTCGATGAGTAATCAAGAAACATAGAGCAACATGTGCATTTTGGAGAAGTTACATATCTACATTGAAATTCTCAGCATTTTTGACTCAGCTAAGAGCTGCTGTGGACAGCCTGTATCAAGTAGTTTTTCTGTTCGTGGGTGATTTCTTGAGATTGCTGACTGTTTTTCCAACAACCTGCTCTGAGGAACGGGCACTCACTGGTGAAATATGTAACTCCATTTTGCTCTGATGAAGTTCCAGGCCAGAGGCATTCCCACAACATTGCCTGAGATGGTCTGGATGGTGGAGGTGGCGTCCTGCTTGCGGATCTTGGTTGGGTCCAGGGTGTACTCCAGATACCTGGCTCAACCAAACAAACAAAGACTTTCAAAGACACAATTTCAATGAACTTATTTCAGAAGAAAAAATGAACTACAATCTTAAAATAGTAAACGTCAACTTAGCTTTACTGTAACGGTTTGTTCAGACAAAGGCACAACAAAGAGAAGCGTTGCAAGTTGTGAGCCGATGCAAATTTGCTCTAAGCAATGTTGAGTCAGGTGGAGAGTGGTCGGTGCTTTACGAGATTGATCAGTTGTCACCCACACAAGACACACACACACACACACACACACACACACACACACACACACACACACACACACACACACACACACACACACACACACACACACACACACACACACACACACACACACACACACACACACACACACACACACACACACACACACACACACACACACAGTGCCGGCCCTGCCAATGTTGGCGCTCTAGGCTAGATTTTTGATCGGCACCCCAAAGGCATTTAAAGTAGCCTACATGAGAAAACCCCCCACCCCATTATTTGTCCAACACTAATCTCTGCACACACACACACACACACAAACACAAACACAAACACTTCACTCAAATCAATACACTTATCGGAAATGTCTGATATTAGGGAGTTACTTCACTGGCTTTATGACTTCACCGATCCTCCGTAGATCAGATCGTCTCATTTCGGTTTGGTCTTCGTGGCCTTCACAGACGGCCGAAAGGTGAGGCCCCTGAATTGGGACACAGCTATCGTCTCACTCTAAAACATTCTACGGATGGACCCCAGGTGAAACTTGTCCAAGGGTGGTTGTCTTGTGTTGAAACCAGATTTGTGATCCTCACCATGTGAGTGTTTTTGAAGAGAATAGGAAATGGCTGAAATGAGTGGTCCAGAGAAAATTCTCTGTTCATCGGGAAAGAACACGTGTGTCATCCACAACAGTATGTGAACCATGCACAAACCTGTTCAAAAGCCATGGTTTTTTGGTGCAGGCCATGGCTGACCTCAGCCTGGACGCTTCAGAAGCCAGAGTGGCGTTCTTGAACATTGTCCAGGCGAAGTCCCACTCCTCCGCGCCGCCGAAAGCTATGGCGCTGCAGTAAACTGTGCTTTTCAAGTTGGGATGGATCCTGGTCAACGTCGAGGAGAAGATGACGCAGATCAGAAAATGAATACTTTAGTTGGTACATTGCTACATTTGCAGAGCTGGCTATTACACTGCTCAACTGGAATTGATGTACATAAAACAGACAGCAGTCAAGTTTGTGTGACATTTATATGTAAAAAAGATGAGGTAATTTTGATTTAAGCTGCTCTGTACTCACGGGTTGTGGCTTGGATTTGCCATCCACTGTCTGTACCAGCTTTTGATCAACTCTCTGCAGCTGCCCACACCCATACTGCAGGCTATGCCAATGGCATTGATCTGATTATACCTGTGAAGGAAAATAATTGTGAAAAAAATGCAATGGAACAATGATATCTAATATGTAAAATGATTCCACCAAAAGTGAAGTCATTAGCTCTTTGTGTAAGACTTACTGGTCAGTGTGGCCTGTTGGCACTTTGGTCCAGTCAGCTGTAATTGACTTGAAGTGCTCAAAGAGTGGTTGTATTTGCTTCCTGAGGTATGCCTGAAAATATATCAACAATATCCAGTCATTTACACACTGCATTTACACACGTTTAATATTTGAATCATTATTCATAGTAAAGCGGTACAAACCTGTAAAGCGCCATAGACCTCAGTGCGGTCAAACATGAGGATGTAGTAGTTGAGGTTTCTCAAAGCTGACTCCCAAGGGATGTAGTCTCTCTCCTTGGACAGGTATTTGGTTGTTGTCAGGGCTAATGTTGTACTTATTATTTTGGCTCTGCAAAAAGGATTACAATCGTTCGCATGCTTTGCAGACACACAATGTCGGAAGTGTTTTCGCTCTTTAAAAACTTTTTCTTTCTTTACCTTGCTAGATTGAATGCATCGTCTATGATCTGTGCTCTGTTGATGATTGATAGGGCCTAAAAGAAATGACACAAAAAATAAGTATATGCATGCCCGGCCACTGCCCTTATACAAAAAAAATATAAATGTCTGAAAATGAACTTAATTCTTCTTTTAAACATATGATAGTGGAAATACAGACAGAATTCCGGGCTTAAAAATCATCTGATATATTGTAATTTCTTTCAGGAAATAATTTGTTCATAATTTTATACAAATGTGTGTGTGTGTGTGTGTGTGTGTGTGTGTGTGTGTGTGTGTGTGTGTGTGTGTGTGTGTGCCTCCACAGCTTCCACCAATAACCTAATCATCTGCTCTATACCAAAACCCAGCTCAGCCTTCCAGACCTCGCCGGATTGTAGACTCTGTTCCCACAGTTAGTCACTCTCGAGCCTATCGTACCTGTTTGCAGTTCCGTCTGCATTTTGCCTTTTTATCAACTCCTGTTTCCTTCTGCCACAGTTTTCCCAAGACATTGTTACATTAGTCAAGTCTGCTGAAAAAATAAAATAAAAATAACTATTCTTTTCTGCATTTTCAGAATTCCTTACGTTTGTGATTTTGTAATTATCTTTTTGTGGCTGTAATTATTTTTACGTGACACGATGATTCATGGTTTGGTTTGCAGCCTTTTAGTTTGTAGTTTAATTCACGGTCAGCACTGACTTTTAATCTTCCTTCTTTCGAGGCCAAAACAATTATTTCAGTTTATTCCCCCATTGATTTGTTCAATGCACCTTTTCAGCATGTATAGGGGACCGTAGACACTTGGTGATGTTGTTATGTAGACTGGTGTGTCATTGGCATAATTATGGTCAAATAGGTTATGATACTCCATAATCTGATCAAGGGAGGGCATGTACAGTAGATGTGTAATACAAGAGGGCCTAGAATGGACTTAAAGCGCGACCAAATCCATCACTGCATTGTCTCCAGACAATTCAAATGAACATGTGACTCACCTGATGGTTGGAGTTGAGCAAGGAGACGAGACGGCCCCAGTTGTCAAGATCGTAGTTTACCCTGAAGTATCCAGACACGTTTGTGTTTGCCAGCACCCAGTCATGTCCTGACACTCGCATCAGACTGTTGGTGTCTGGTCAACAAAGTAAAAGACAGAGAGGCTAAAGATTCAAAAATATTCCCATGACACTGTGACCAGTTACTCAGACCACCAATCTGGCAGGATGTTGAGGTCAACTGTGGAAGAACAAAAGGGCGTCAGTCTGGTAGTACCTGTCTTCTGAAGGAGCCAGTACTGTTGCTGCTCCACGCCTGTCTTCATCCATTTAATAGGGACAAACCATGTGTAACTGGACAGAAACATGGATAAAGACAATGACATGTGCGAAAGAATTATGCTTCTTGGACATGCTTAGTGGCATGGCTTTAGGGATAGCAACAAGGCAGGAAAATGCTTTCAATAACCAGTCTTATCATTTATCGCCTACATGGAACTTACAGGATAAGGTAAAACTGATTCCTACTTGAACTGAGAGGGCCTTTCCACTACAGAGTCTGAATCCAACAGGAAGTGTCTCTGAGTGACACTACCTGTCCGGGTGTCGATGGTGACCACTGGGAAGCCCATCTGGAGAGTCCAGCGGTTCATGATGTCATGGACAGTGTGTGGAATATGAATACCTGGTGTGTTTTCAACTGCCTGAGAATAAACAGAGGACAGCAAGAATTCAGAAGACACACTCACGCCTATGGACACGAGACATTGCCAAGTAAAATTAAGCACAACATTGCTGGGGGTTTTTTTGGTTTTTTTGTAGAACAGACCCTTTGGAGATGGTCCCACAGGTCTGTGTACACTGTGTTGCTGAAGGCAAATGTGTTCAGGTAAGACTGCGGAGAGAAAAAATTGAGGAACAGCTAGTCAGCTATTCACACAAATCTTGAGTGTAAAGTGAATCATGAGTAATTTTGTGGGATACTCACACACCGACACAATGTACACGTACACACGCACACACACACACACACACACACACACACACACAAGCGCACACAGAGACATAAGCGCACACCCACACACACATAGTCACAGTTGTCATTAAGTGATAAGATTATGTGATAGGGTTGATTCTCACACTGAGTCCTCTGGCAAACACAGGCTCTGTGAGAAACTCTGACAACATCCTGACAACGGCCGCTCCCTGAAAACAACACACACAGAAAACTTTTTAGAATAGATCACATTAAACAGCCTAAAAAGTTGGAGAATTTCCACGGCAGAGGCTCCCTATTGAGGACAGAATGGCGTGGCAAAATTGTAATAAATCCTTTACGTCTGTATAAGATCCCGCATCAGACACTGTATGAATTTCCATTAGAGGAGCAGACCTTGCTGTAGGAAATGGTGTTAAACATCTCGCTGATCTGCGCAGGGTCGTTGACTTCCTCTTCTCGGCGTGTCAGTGGGTGAGAGGAGGCCAGGGCGTCCACAGCAAACACATTGTGCACTTCATTTAGGATGATCTGATCTTTCTGAGGCAAGGCAGGGAGGTGAGTGAGCACGGCTTTTTCAACCAAAGTATATCTGTAAGAGGCTGTTGATCTGAGAAACACAATGTTCCCTGTCTGTGAGTGCACGCCTCGTACCATGTTCCAGGTGGGCTCGGCGTGGTCGGCACCCAGGTATTCCACATATGATGCAAAGCCCTCGTTCAACCACAGGTCATTCCACCATCGCAGTGTCACCAAGTTGCCAAACCACTAAAAGAAACATCGAGCGTGAGGAGATAGAGAGTCAAAGTACACAGTAACCACTCACTTAACCATTGCACAATCTCTGGAAACTGATGTTTCTAAAAACAACATTGCCAACAGTGCCAATGTTTGGGAATTACCACTAAACTGCCATTACAAGAAATATAAAAACCCGAATCAGGGGAGCTTCAGAAGATTCCCGACCACAAAATCTCACAACCCTTTTGATGGCAGGATTTATAACACAACTAAAGCAGAGCAGGGTTAATTTGTCCCCCAGGTAATGATCTGTCATCTTCTGTAGGGAGGTTGAGTACTTTAGAATTAAGTTTTACAACATTATGGTATTGGTCACTAGAGTGGAGGAAGACTTAGCTGAGATTGAATTTGCACCAAATGGATGCTCTGATCACATCCCTCTGTTTTAACTCACTTTCTCCTGCTTACTAAAACTGGGATTTAAGTGATTACAAGCATTTGAATCAGAAACGTTATGGCCTACCATGTGTGCAAGTTCATGGGCGATGACGGTTGTAACCCTCTCTTTGTTTCCAGTGGAGGACATGACGGGGTCATAGAGCAGGGCCGTCTCCCTGTATGTGACCAGACCCCAGTTCTCCATTGCCCCAGCATTGAAGTCGGGCAGAGCTATCTGATCTAGAGAGAACCAGCACATCAGACATTTCAAAGACAAATTGAATGTGTTAGAAACGGACCGCCAAAGCCGTGACAATTACACACCTCGACAGGATCCATTTCCTTTTGAATGAAGCGGATGGCTCACCGAGCAATTAGTTTAGTGTCTTTTGTAATAAAATACTGTAATAAAACACAGTCATCTTTTCTCCAGCACTAATTAAAGGAGACATATTATGCTTTTTTTTTAGTTTGTCCCTTTCCTCTAGTGTGTTATATATTTTTTTTTGTGTATGTAAAAGGGAGCTCCTCTCCCGACAGAAATGCTCCTGCATGATGAGAGCTGTTCGGATTCTCTAAATGCAAAGGAAAGGAGCTTCAATGCTTCCTTTCCTATCTCCTTTAGCATAGAGTACACTGGACTTTCCTATTCGAAAGTAAAGGAGATATAGATGCCCCACAATTCACTACGGCAGCGATATTTAACATGACGCGCCATGCACGGACATAAACGATTCAATCAGAAGCAGAAGTAGAAGAAGTAGAAGAGTATGAATATGACCCAGAAGAGGCGCACGTCATCATGTAAGTTACTGTTACATATGAATCATTTACATGTGATGTCACACGGTGGTAAAACACACTGAAACATGCTGACGGAGCTGCTGCGTTTTTTGTAGTTCATCTTCGAAAATTTGTAGTTTCACCACGGCAGATGCACGTCAACAACATCCGCCGTTGCGTGATGACGTCGTATAGTGAAAGTCCAGTCAGATTTTATAAGCAGCACTGTCGGCTTTCTCCTAAGTCCAATGAGTCCTCCTTTACACCTTTCCTTGACCTCATGACGTTTTCACTGAGGTCAAGGAATAGCAAATAGGAATAGTAGATAGGAAGGTCATTTGGACCGCACCCCTTACATGTGCTGGAAGCGGTTGACCAATCACAACAGATTGGACTGAAAAGAGCAGCTGCAGGAATGGACAGTCTGAGGAAACTGATGTGTTAACATTAGAGCATGTAAACCCTTTTCAAGTAATACCCCAAATGAAAATTAGCATAATATGTCTCCTTTAAAATCAAGAAAAAAATGTAATTTAATACCACTCTTTGAAATTAAAGAATACCGTAATAATCTCCAAATATATACGTGTTTTCTTGTCAGTTCATCTATTGGTAGAGGCATGACATGGACTGTAATAAAAGGGAAAGGGGGCGGCATTGTGTGGGGCACAGATTTTTGTGCAATGCCGCAAGGCCTCGAGTGTACTCTGTGTTCAGCGCTCATAAGAAAATGTTAGCACGCTGGCATGCATTGCCGCAGCATGTTGATACCGAGCCGGCCCACCTGACTTGGACAGTGGGTATGTTGCATTGTAGTAGCGCTCATAGAACTGCAGGATCGGCCCTGTTACGTTGAGAGCGTAGTCACCCTGTCTCTCGCCTATGGCTTTCATCCGAGCCCAGATCCGGATCTGCAAAGATTTTGAGAGCCACAACAATGGATTTTTAAAGAAAAGGGGACATCTCCTAAGGCTGTTAATTATTTCAGCATTCACGGGAAGATAAAGTTAGATGGATGACTTGACCTCTGACCCTTATCTCAGAAACACTGTTTTTTGGGGTCTACAGTAATATTACAAAGTACATTTACACCTACATGAACACATCTCACCTACAACTATGAACAACTATGATATACAAATGCAAATTTTTCTCACCAACAACTTGTTGTTTTGGTTTGACTGAATGCTGACAAAGTCACTGACGATAAACGCCAACAGGTACGAGGACATTCTCTCCGTGGGCTCAAATGTAGTTATTTTGACCGGAACGCCATCAATGACAGAGTCTGCAGCATCTGTACGGGGAGAGGAGGAGTCAGACCTTGACACTCTGTTAACAGTGTCTGCTGTCCATGTTAATCATTACTTACAGTGAAACTGTGTCACACATTATTTAAAACATGCATGTTCCTGACACTTGCTCTAAAAGTCACTTGTGGTCCCTGAAAGGACCTGAAAGATTTTTGCACTTCTTAAAACGAACCAATTTCCCTGCCGTTGGACAGCGCCACGGTGCCTCGGCTGTGGATGATGGTGACGTTGAAGACCGCTTTCATGGCTGGCTCGTCGAAGCAAGGGAAGGTTTTCCTGGCATATGTCGCTTGCATCTGCGAGGTGGCCACGACTCTGCAAGTCAATTAAACATTAAAACAAAATATACATCAACCGAGTGAATTACTCCACAGTCCCACCAAGAGGAACGCTGGAGGCGTGACAATGGGCTACTGGCACAACCATGTCCGGGTTCTACCTAGTACTGCTCAACTGTTTCCGGTCCGGTTCAACAATGGCTCTGTTTCGTTGGCTGATCTGTAACGAAGTGTCTGCTGCTGACCTTCGTGTGAGAGTTGACGGAGAAATGATCCCGATGTATGTTTATCAGCCGTCGTCTTCTCGGGTTGGGACAGGTCGGAAACCCGTGAAAAATTAGAAGGCCGTTAAATTTCGATGACGCCGAACAAAGTGGGACACAGCAGTGCTCTTGAGTACTTCTTCATCTGCTTTTGAAAATGTCCCATTTTGGACATTTTCCTGCGTAGACTCTGAAAGAAGTACTGAGTAAAGACAGTAACGGTGAACAGACCGGAAACAGACAAGCAGCATTATTTTGAAACGGAAGTATGTCACAAAGCCTAGTGCATGTAGTCCATTAAGGCTCACTGTCGAGGAAAGAAAGAGGGTGCATTATGCTTTGCTTACTTCTTCACCCCATCCTCAACGTATTCACTCCTGTAGAAGCCTTCCAGGTCGTCTGCCAGCTCTCCCTGAAACTCAGTGTGAAGAGCGCAGTTCGCTCCCACAGCTAGTCTGCTGCGCAGCTGAAGAACCAGAAACTCCGTCTTCACCACAAACCAAGACTTCAGTATGGCGGGCGCGGTGACTGCACCCAGGCAACGCAGTTTGGCATGGTTCCCGGTGAGATTGAGCCTGCGGGAGTGGATGATGATGAGGTCCGTTTCCTTCACACATCTGAAGACCACCGCTGAATGTCCAGTGAAGATGTACAGGTCGTCTGCATTGGGCTCCAGCCGGGGCCACAGGGTCACATTGTAAGAGACGGGAACAAGCGACTGTGGAAGTCTATAGTGGTCCCAGGGATCCTTCGAGGTGAGGGGGGTAGTAGAGGGTGTCGGCATGCTTGTGCTATCTGGCCCTCCGTCTCCAGGCCTGCTTCGATTCTTGGCTCTTTCCTTGTGGTAGGCAATGGACAGAGCTACGATCGTGGCCAAAGCAATGGCCGCCAGTACGAGCAGCGCAAGGCCCACATTTTTACTGACGTAGTAGACTTTCCCCATGTCGGATTCAGGTGGTCAGAGCGGGACTGCGACAGGTCTCAGTCTGTGTTTGTGCAGCGCGGCAGGTCTCTTCCCTCCTCTGTAAATTGTTGAACTATTAACATGGCCAAAAAAAAAGCATTTTCATAACACCTAAGGAGAGATGGAAACAGATTACCATGGTCATTTTGTTTGCAACTCAGCAGTTCTCAGAACCATGAATATCAAGTAATAGTGCACAATCTGTGTTGTCCAAAACTGGCATGACATCTACAAAATGATTTAACAGCGTTTAATTCTTATATGGGAAAGCAGTTGGCGGTTATTTCTTCATATTTTTGCTGGCAGTAGACTGGATTGTGAAGAAAAGAACAGTGTGGGTGCTTAAAGGTAACAAATGCCAATAATATGATGTAAGTGAAATATAACGGCGTGCAGGTTTAGCAATCCAAACGAGTTAACAAAACAAACAAAGGAAAGCGAAGGCAGACTAACGAAGATCACTTCTAATGACAAATCACTGAAGATATATGGAACTAATATGGATGAAAGAAAATATGGTGACAAAAGTCAGCGAACTGACAAATGTAAGCTGATCGATCCTGAGCAATATCTAGTTAAAGACTGCTAACTTTAGCCACCATAAACTGCTGGTCATGTCATAATGTACCCATGGATGGATTTACCGAACGGGACCCAAGAGGGGTGGGTGTGTGTGTGTGTGTGTGTGTGTGTGTGTGTGTGTGTGTGTGTGTGTGTGTGCGTGTGTGGCCAAAATCAGTCCTATTCCCATAAACTTGGGACAATGGCCCTTTTCACATTTTTTTCCCACTGCATCATTATACCCATTTTCTTAAAATCTGTTCATGAGTGTACTGAGCGAGGCTGTTAAAGTTTAACCAGTGAGTGTACAGAATTGCGCAAGATATGTGTCTGGCCAAGGCTGCAACCAGGCGGGAACAGCCTGGTTGCTGTTCCCGCAACCAGGCTGTTCTAAACACTAACCACAAAATCGCACACAAAACCAGCTAAACATTATGAATCTCTTAGCAAACCTCTCTTGCAAAACTCCCCAAACCCTTTTTTTTTTAAAATAGTGTTGATTTAATACAGTTCACTCAAACCATCACCAAACAAGGCACCGACTGCGCAATGAAAGTGTAAATGAAACACCGATGTGCTTTGTCCGTGTGCAGGGCATACCAGTTTGCCGTAGTTTTGCAGTTTCTGCAGCTTTTTCACTGATGTAGTACTGTAATTACAATTCAAGTATGAATGTGTATTCTGAACAGGACACACTATAAATACAAATAAGGGGTTAACATTTGTGCCCATCTATCATTATCTTGAGGACCTTTACATGAGTCAATGTGGAAAGCAAATTGGAAAAATTGTGTTGCAATGTATGTGTTCAGTGTTTTACTAAAATGGTGATATAATCTGCCATGTGAGTGTAAAACAGTGAGTTGTGTTTACACTTTTCCAGAAATGGTGTCATTAAACAGACACTGGAGATAGTCCATCATCATTAGTATTAAAGTATTCCGACATCACATTTGTTAACGTGTTCCAAAACCACGTGTAAGCATGACAACATCCATTTGTGGTCGCACTGCGTGCGTGTATACGTGGGAATATTTCTTGATTGCACACTGTCCCCAGCGGTTGCCCGGCAACCCTAATGATGATGACTCCAGCTTGCCGGTGAGGATATTTCCACATCAGGATATGTTTTCCCTGGTCTCTATTCTTACATGTTTAACTAAGCAAACAAGCAGCTGGCTGTAGCATACAATCTCAATCTCAACCATAAAATGGATAACTAATACAAAGTAATACAAATACATTTCTGCGAGTAACTGAATACAAACAGTTATTGGGCAGAAAGATGCTTACTCAGTTTGGGGAATGTGCTCTCACTCCAAGAAAATTATGCTTATTAGATTTGTTAATATCTTTTTTCGTACATGGATTGTTTGTCTGTTTGCTTTTTACTGCAGTGCCTCAGCATATTGAGGGATCAAGATGGATCTCGAATATGAAGCCCCTGCTGTTATTGCTTTTTCTTTTCTTGTGCTAGGGGGTTATAATTTTAGTATTATTGATTTATTTTCCTTTCTTATTATTGGTCTTTCCAACTAAATATTTAATTTCATAGTTTAGTTCCTAGAAGCAATATCTTTCATTTCACTTTAAAATGAACTCATATCTGGATGAGTTTCATCTGAGAATGCCCTGGGAGGAAACAGACCATGTTTGCATCATAGAACAAACTGGTTAACTGACACATTGATAAGCAATATTTAAAACGGACATATTGCCCTGACACTCAGAAAGTCAATAAAAAATACATTTATCAATCCCATCAAATTGAATTCTTCATCCAGGTTGTCTATGATGTTCTACCAAACCTATCCAACCAGAAAGGAACCCCTGGGGCACATCCTTAGCCTGCCGCTGTATGAAAGCTGGAGCCAACCCAGTCCTGAAGGCCAAAGTGGACATGATCTGCAGTGGGATCAGCCAACGCAGTTGCCTTTCGCCAAGTGAAAAAGAATATTGCTTAAGTCAGGGCTGGGGGGAGAAGCCAACCTAAGCTGCCAGGACCACCTCCTCTGGCCTGCTGGCAACAGCACGAGACCGAGAGCTGAAAGGCGACCTGGGGAGTTGCCGGAAAAAGGCGGCCGCCATCACACTGAGGCTAGACACGGTGCTGATCTCGGAAGTCTCCAAGGCTCATTCTCTTAGGACATACCGTTCCCTGGAAGGAAGACAAGGAGGAATGTCATCGGAAGAGGGGGAGCTAAGTATTCTGAGCTCGTGGAAGAGAGCTGAAGAAACCACTGGCAAAGGTTCAAATTGTTCGCAGGGAAGTTCTTTTGCAACGGTCTACAATATGCTGGGCATCACAGGCGCCAGTAGACAAGGGGCCATCAAATTGAGCACCAAGGCTGCAGGAGTTGTTTCGGGGTGGGGGTAGCGCTACATGGACACAAACCAGGGCCAGACCGCAACCGGGCAAGGGTGACTGATACTGAAAGACCCGAAACAAGCAAATCGCCCAAGGAAACATCACTGTTGACGTGTCCAGGTGCATCACAAGATGATGTATGTTAGAGATAAAAATCTCTAGTGCCCAAATATAGTTTGCATCCCGGAGGCCTGAAATGTCTACATCATGAAAGAAAAAAGTACACTGAAATCAATTCAGATTTTTTTTTTTAAACTAAAATTATTGGGGAGGTTATTCAGTTAACAATGAGATTTCATTTGTTACCGGACCCTAAACTTGGAACACAAGTTTACCTCGGCTCACCTCTGGTATTCAACTCTACTACATGAGATACTCCCAGTCTAAAACCATACTTTTTCAAGAAAGTTATTTTTGTAGACTTTAATTGCATAGAGAATATTCTCCTTGTGGTATGTGAGACAGATTTTGCTTATGTAAACTAATTCCTAACATAACCACTTTAAATCTTGGTATTTCAGCATGGTACTTAATTAGGTCATAAAGGAGACGATCAAACGAGTAAATCAACATGCAAATTGTTCCACGGAGCAAATTAAGGTGCCGCAGTGTTAAAAGGGGCAGTGAGTGATTTGGGAGAAAGACTGTTTCTCCGTTGCTGTTGATGATTTGACCGCACTGGTCGGGGCTCAAACCCAAACAGCCTCGGGTGGGGGGAGAAGGACGCGCTAAACCACGAAGGCCAAAACCCCCTGAGTCGTGGCGCCTGTCGCCAGCGCGTCTCTTAAGGTGTCGGGGAGCGATGTTTACAAACTGCACACAGTGGAGCGTTGTGTTGTGTGGTCCGCAATTTATTTTTTTAATTTACACACCCCCGGAGAAAATATTTGCTGATTTTTGACAAAAAGTGTATTGGATTCAAACCGCTTACAACTCCTTCAGGGCACAATTTATCAGGGTTATCTCCCATCTCATTCCTTTATGTATTTGAAGAAAATACATCATGGCTGAGGTCCTCTTTACACAGAAAAAGACCCTTCCAGAGTGTGTGAACTCGCACCCTAGGTACACAGCATCTGGAAATGATCTGATTAATGATCTGCAGATGAAGACCACACAAGCGATGAGATTCTGGGATCCCTCCGTAATACAAAACATGCTCTTCAGACGTCTGTGTCTCCGCCATTCAGTGCCCTCAACGTCTTAAATCTATCTTTAGGAAGTGGCAATGCTGTAGTAATGCACTGTATACGCTTACACGCCAAATAAGAACAACAGTTACTTTTTAAACTACTGCTACTATATACATTATAGGCATGGGTGAGGGTTTACATTTTTCAGACTGGACAGCAAACCACCCCAGTAAAAAAGTAGTTATTATTTAATTCTATGTCTTCTTGGGCTGTTTATTTTACTCCCCAAAAACCCATCGCCATATAGAAACAACATAGGCTGTTTAAAAAGAGCAGCTACTATGCCAATGCTGAAAATGTTATCATTGCCATATAGTCCATACAACCACTAACACTGAATGTTTGAACGTGTGTGTTGTGGATCCCAGGGCGTGGCAACGATCGCTCCAGGGTCGCAGACGAAAGATGGAGGCGGAAGCAGTTGCGGAGTTCAGACTGTTTATCTAGATGCAGTCCAGCATGCCAAATAAAAAGGTCAATCACAATTTAGGCACAATCCGAAGGAAGGGAGCCTCAAAGAAGTCTTGAATGAGTCTAAATCTGAGGAGGATTCACCGCCTATTATGAACAATGAGATCCTCAGGAGCAGTGTAGGGCAAGTTACTCAGGAAGAGTAAGTAAGTTACTTATTACTTATTACTCTTTCTTAGGAGTAATTATAATACATTACTTATTACTTGATTTTAAAAGTAATTAGTTACATTACTCATTATATTACTATATTACTTTTGCAGGTTTGATATTCAGTCATTAAAGCAGCATGAGTATCTAGTGGTTTTACAGAACATAAAACTGATATTGTGTCCAGCTTCTTGTTCTGTCATTTCTGCCCTGGCATATAAAGCCATGTCCTAATGTTCATTAGTGAAACAATGGTTGTATGTCATTAGCAGAGGCTTCTCAAAACCTCTCATCTACGATATACCCAGTGACGAGCTTCTCCAGATCTCTGTCATCCTCTATCCTTCGCTTAGCTTTCTGGCTCGTAGCCGACGTGACCTGCCGCGCATACACGTCATCATATAGTAATAAGTAATGCAGCATTACTTGGATCAGTAACTGTGATATAATGACTATTTTGGAAATTGTAATCCCTTACACTACAATTTACTGGGAAAAGTAATTATACTACAGTAATATATTACTGAGAAATTACCACCTGCAGCTGGTTTCCAGGTTTGGACACACAAAAATGACCAGCGGTGCCTGTAATGTCTGTTGTTGCTCTGCAGGCCAGAGAAAAAAATGGCTATTTGCTCTTCAGCAGCAACAAGGCTCCTTTACAAATCCTCCTTTTTGAATGAGGTTTCAGCTTCTTAGCTTTTTGCTCACTCGCCACAAAACTTGCCCTCATAAGGGGCGGCTGTGGCTCAGGAGGTACAGTTTGCTCTGTGAATGTGTGTGAATGGGTGACTGTGACTTTCCTGTAAAGCGCTTTGAGTGGTCTATATGACTAGAAAAGCGCTATATAAATGCAGTCCATTTACCACAACATTGTGTCTGCGGTAAAGAGCGTTGATTATATCTAAGAGTATTTGTCCATTGATTGGCCATTTCCACTGGGAGCAAAAGCACCCCTGCACACTGGCTTGTCTTTTACTTCAACAAAAAGATTCCTAGTTTGTCTATTCGTCTTGGAAAGTTCGACATTCCACATTTCACTTTTCTTTCAGCCACTACGGTACTTTTGTAATGATTGCACACAAAAAGTCATTGATGTCATGAAAAGTTAGAAAATTGTTGGGTTTTTTTTCAGAGTGAAGCACAATCAAGTACTCACAGTCCATTAGATAAATGCATCTAATCATCCAAATATCTGTTTGGGCCAAGTTAAGAGGTAATGGAAGCCAAACAAATCCTTAGCACTTGCTCCATGCCAGCAGAGGGAGGGATAATAATCTATGAGTGGGAATGTTTATATTGGGGGGGGGGGGGGTTGCAACAAAAGAGCCATATCACTTATTTTGTTTACATCATCGTTCTCTTCTCTTTCAAGTATTGCGATCATATTTCAATCAAATATCCTGTATGGCATCAGGGAAGTTAATCTTATCTGAAGATAAATGCATCCACTACTGTATCATTGTAGCTACACATGAACCTGCAGCCTGTCATCAGCTGTGTGGTCTCACGTCTCAGCTACACACTGAACAGAGAAGCTGAAGCCAAGTTGGAGGAACTTTAGAGTTTACATCCAGTGCAACCTAAGCTTGGATATTAGCAGACAGCGAATATTTACAAATGAGAGCCAAAACTGGGATTTCAGTACATTTAAAAAACAAGTATTTTACATCTGCATTGCACATGTGATATTTACTGTTACTCGTTACCGTTAGTTTCTTGTCACGTGTCAACTTCTCACTGCAAAGGAAAGTGGTGGTACTGAAAGTGGAGGAACAATGCAGAAAGAAAGGCGAAAGCTGGATACTCTGTTAGCTTTAGAGGCCGCTTCATCTTGTTCGATTATTGTTTTCCATAGGCTGCATCACAAAAAACGCTTTTCACAGTAGATATGTCTAATCCGCATGTATGCACCATTTGTGATCAGTCAAGGATAAAAACTTTTTTTTTTATAGCAATTCAGAAAAGCCTTCTTGTTAAAGAACCAGTGCAACTATGCAACAGCAGAAGATGCCAAAAAGGAGATGCCAACAGTAAAAGATGTGCACAGGCGAATAGAGAACATTGCTAAAAGCACAACTTGCAACAGAAAGAGTAACGTGGCACGCAGCATGTTGGATAGATCGACAAGACAAGCAGGCGAAAGAGTACATACCAAACCCTGTGCAGCTGAATCTCCAACGAAGGTCCTGATGTAAGTCTGCAGGGGACGCACAAGTTGAGCTGGAGTGATCATGGCTGATGTGCAACACTGACTTTCTGCATCTGTGAGAGTGGAGGTGGGAGGTGGTGAGAGCTATCTCCTCAATTTCTAGGGAGAGAAAAAAAAATCCCTTCATTTGTGGGAAGGCAGGGTCGAAAGAATGTGGCTGTCTCAACTAGACTTGCGGTCGAACAGGAGAGAATTCATACGCTCCGCAGAGGTACAGCGTGTCCTGACCATCTGGTGATGCCGGCCGACCACGGCCACGGTGACTCAGCAGGCTCGCAGGCACCTGAGGAAAATGTTCGCTGTGAATGAGTTTGTGAACCACAAAGCACAGCCACTTTTATTTTTCTTCTTCCAATAATTTAATTTCTTGGCAATGAATGTCTTTGACAAGGAGACATACGACAAGATTCTATGGTGAAGCTACCAGCATGGCTTAGATGTCAGTCTGACTCGGATTCTATCAGACCACTCAATACAGCCAATCAGACACAAACACACTACAGGAAAAGAAAAAAGAAAAAAGTTCAACATTACTATGTCACATCTCCGAACAGATGTTGGCAAGCTCCTATCACAGCACATCGAGACTTGGCTGGAAAATACACAGCATTTTACATTTGCCATTCTGAGCAAAATCTGCACCCAGGAGAACAATAATAATATTATTCACAAATCACAAGGTTTGTCGGGAGACACAATATATTACAGAGAGAAGGGGAAAAATAAATTGTGACAGCAGGCAAGCAGGAGTCTAATCCCAGCCGGTCTGAACACCAGCTCGGAACAGGAGATAAAGATGTGTTTAAGTAATTACAGTCCAACGCAGAAGCCAAAGGCTCATATTACAGTGAACAGTGCTCATTTCTTCAGACAAGAGGGAATGTTTTCAGAACAGAGCGGCCTGTGATGAATGTCAGATCTGGAAGAAATGTGCAGGAAAAATACGCACTGGATCACCGGTCATTTTTCTTTTAGCGAGAGCGGGGGAATCAACGGGACAGCTCCAAAACACACACACAAAGCCTAGCACAAATGTAAAGATAGCAATGTTACTCTTTATGCTTTATAGAAACAAATTTTACATTGTTGTGCAAATCCATCAACTGGAGTAACTGTTTATGTAATAGATTAGAACTTAAAAAATAATCCACAGCTGATCTACTGTACACGTGAAATGACTGGAATGACAGGAAGCCACTGTGGTTCGTTCAAACATTTATGAAAACCCCCCCCTCCCCTCTGCCTTCGCTGAAGAGCTGGGCGGATCAGTAGTACATCAGCCCCGCAGAGCTCGGACGGGAGGCTTCTCAGAACGGGGAGAGGCTCGGCACTTTGATGTTGATGTCTCCGATGTTGATGTTGCGGGGCATGTCGGGCAGGTTCATGTTCTTCACGGCGGAGACGGCGCGAGCCGGGGCTGCCGACAGACCTCCCTGCCCGGACGAAAAAAAACAAACAACGCACAACACGAATTTAAAGCTCCTGTGAGTCAGAGTCTTGGGTGGTTGAGGCATTGTTCACATGTGAAAAGGTTTTTGTCTATATAATATCCTGCTGAATGATGAAAGAAGACAAATCAGGGTTTGAAAAACATAACATTAATGACCAATCGACTTTGAAAGCATTTTTTAACAACTAGCCTAGCTCTGTGCAGGGGGGCGGCGAAAACATTCAGGGTAGTCGCTGTTAGGGATGGGACGATACCACTTTTTCGTGTCCGATCCGATACCGATCCTGCGACCTTGAGTATCTGCCGATACTGATCCGATACTAATCTGATAAAATCTTTTCCTCAATATTAATAATGCATTGTTCAGGATGCACTTTGCTTAACCTGGCCATCTCAACTGCGAAACAAATAATCAACTCCCCTAAAGGAAGACACACATACTTAGCCAGCAACATGACTGAGTTATGGAATAATGCTGTTTAATTTCTCAGAACTTTTGGAAGAATGTTTAATGGTCAGCACAGTTCAAACAAGCAAAAAACAAATTGAACTGTAAACTGTTAATTAAATAATAATAAATTAACAAAAAAATATGATGCCGGAATGTTGTTCAAGGCTTAGTAGATATGTAAATAGGCATTCATTTGGTATGTTTACTGTAGTGTATCGGATCGGATTTTACTTTTTATTTATTCCGATATCCGATCCAGTCATTTAGGCCAATATACTGATATGGAATATCGGATCAGGACATCCCTAGTCGCTGTTCCTGGCCAAGAAATAGTCGGACACACGACCCACTGTAAAGCCGCAAAGTGACAATTTTAGAATTTTGTAAACTGAGTTCTAGATTTGCAGGTGGAATATTACCTTTGGTAATATTTTAAGTCTTTATGCAATGCTCAGATAAGCTAATCGTATCCTGGCTGCAGCTTAATGTGTAGTATAAAGACATGAGCGGTGGCATTAACCCTTTCAGGTTTTAACCAGGATTTCTGGTTCTGCAGCATCAATTTTGTTAATGTCCATTACGAGTCTGAAAATGTGACATGAATAAAATAGTGGGTTACACCATTATTTCACTAATTTCGCATTTAACTTGCTGTTCGCTACCTAGCTGTGTAGGAAGGTGATTCCCCCCTCCTACAAAGCTCTGATTCGTTTGGTCGTTTCTTTTAACCACGGGAAAATGGACCAATTTGAATCACTGAACTAATCTGAGATGTGGCGAAATATTTACGGTCATTTATGTTTAATGGGAGTCAAAGTTTCAAGTCTGCAAGTGGATTCGAATAGCGAATGGTAAACGATGTGGCGAACGAACTGACCTCTGACTTCTCCATGCGGTTCTGCACCTCCACCTGAGCGACGATCTCGTTCATGTTGGTCTCCAGCACCATGCCTCCCATCACCACCTCCTGCAAGATATAATGGACCTGCAGACCAAATACAAGACATCAGTTAACACACACAGCAACAGCTTGTACACAAGATGCAGCGTTTAAAACGAGTCTCCTTCTCCTTGCATGCTTGCTGTGACTTATTATCTGGGACGACACTGAGGCGTCATTTGATTTGTAAATTATTTCATGTTGTTTTTTACAAAAGAGATGGAAAAAAAAAGACCCGTTCTCTCCGGAAAAAGTAGCTGCCACTGACGGCTAATGTCGGGGACAGTCTTCGGTTTCACGTGTCAAGTTTAAATTTGTGATTTGCTGTGGGCGGAAAGAATTCCAGGGGAACATGAGACAGTCTTGCACTGAAGACCTAATTTGAGGTTGGGGATGATAAACAGGAAAGGAATTCCTGCAACAGCTTTGAAATTGTTTTACACAAAGCAATTTTCCCTAATTTTCCCCTTGCAGAAAATTAGTTGGATTATATCTATAATGGGCTACATCAAGTGAGATAAGATGGAAAAAAAAAAGTCAAGACAGCGAAAATCTGTGATTTATTCATGTGCACGTAAACACCAGGCTAATGACATGCATTCTGCTTTAAAGCCCTGCACATGTATATAAATTACACATTTATGACGCCGCTCAGTGTTGTCTAGCTCGCTGGGCTTCATAAGAAGAGCACAGGGTTTTCATCCTGGCAGAACTATTTTCCGAGTTTCATCTTGGGAGCATTCCTCGGGCCAAACTCCGCTGCACCACATGACATCAATTTCCTGCTGGGAAAATTCAATCAAGATGGCCGAAGATGTTTCTGATTAGTCTCCAGCAAAACTTCTCGCTCAGTTCCAAGTTACAGGGAGAGAAAGGATTCCTTGTTGTAGCCCGAACAACAGCACGCTATATTCTAAAAGGAGACTGTGCGGAATTTAAAATGCACTTTTTAAATCCATCAGCTGAAAAAAGGCAAAACCTCGAACACGGATGTTTTTCTTTTCATTGTCCCTTGCATAAAAAATCCCCATGTTAAAAGAAAATGCAGGCCCCAGGCACGGACACTTTCATTTCTGAGGCAAAAAAATTAGGGCTGCTTTATCACTCTACTTTATGATGTCAGGAACGCTCAGCATTTAACATTAAGTTTTAGTAAAAAATCCTCTGCCAACACACCAATAAGAAGTAGACCAAATTCCAGCGATGCAGTTGTTCCTTAAAGCAGCTGGGAAGAGACATAAAAACAAACCACTACACGGCACAATACCTCAGGGTTATGCCTCTCTATAGCTCCTTCATAGAATAGTAAATACAGAATAAGTTAACCTCATATTGGGGCTCTTATTGATTATGGAATAACAGACCTGGTGCACATCGTCCTGAATGTTCTCCTGGTATCACAGATGCCGGTCACCTCGAGGTCCATGAACACTGTGCTACGTCTGAATTAGGCTTAAATCAGGAGGGTGGACCATGTGCACATATGAGCAAGAGACTAAGATAATTTGATTTTAATCTTCACATCCCACTGGTTTACTTGCATAAAACTGATTGAAAATCAGTAAAATTTAGAACTGGATGATCGGCTGGCCTCAGTTTATCATGGTTTAGTCGCCACTTCCTGCAGCTCATGCACAATATTGAAACAAAACTGAATTTGAATACTTTTATTGTAACGCACCAACAAGAAGTGTTGATTCCTGGTCGTTGCGACACTGGAAAGGGGCCATAGGTCATATAGGTCATTTTGCTCTGTTAACACACTGTGGCACACACTGGATCGGCTGCTGCTGATTATTTTCATCATCGATTCATCGCTTAGTCTAAAAAATGTTAGGGGTTTTTTTTTTCAAACAAAAATGTGTCACTCAAAATTTCTCAGATACCACAATGACGTCCTCAGTTTGCTTGTTTTGTCCATGAACGACCTAAAAACCCAAAGTTATTCAGTTTATTGTCATATGTGGCAAAACCTGTCATTATGTCTTAGAAGATAACTGAAGCCATTGTACTTTAAAACTAAAAGTTTTCAGAAAATTGGGCTACTCAGTCAGTCTTCTGATCGCTGTAGTTCCACACAATGGTGTAAACGTGCAGAGGGAAACACTATTGAGGAGGATCGCCCACTCTTCTCTCACCTTGTCCATGTGGAATATGAGGTCCAGCTCACAGACGTTTTCAAAGCATTTATCCAGTGTTTCCACAAACACCTGCGGTGAAGAGGATCACTTGGTCAGTCAAATCATAAAAAAAACACAGACATGTAGAGGGGAACAAAGCTACAAATGTACCTTATCTGGAAGATTATTATTTGGGATAATATATCTCGAGGGCATTACAAATATTGGATCAAATTTGCATGCACTAATTCTTCTACAAAGCCCAATTCCAATGAAGTTGGGACGTTGTGTAAATCCTTTTCAGCCTATATTCAATTGAATTCACTACAAAGACAAGATTTTGAATGTTCAAAATGATAAACTTTATTGTTTTTTTGCAAATATTCACTCATTTTGAATTTGATGCCTGCAACACGTTCCAGAAAAGCTGGGACAGGGGCAACAAAAGACAGGGAAAGTTGAGGAATGCTCAAAAAACACCTGTTTGGAACATTCCACAGGTGAACAGGTTAACTGGAAACAGGTGAGTGTCATGATTGGGTATAAAAGAAGCATCCCCCCATGGTCTGAAGAGTCCACATTTCAAATCGTTTTTGGAAATCATGGACGTCGTGCCCCCTGGGCCAAAGAGGAAAAGGACCATCCAGATTGTTATCAGCGCAAAGTTCAAAAGCCAGCATCTGTGATGGTATGGGGGTGTGTTAGCGCCCATTGCATGGGTAACTTGCACATCTGTGAAGGCACCATTAATGTTGAAAGGTACATACAGGTTTTGGAGCAACATATGCTGCCATCCAAGCAACGTCTTTTTTAGGGACGTCCCTGCTTATTTCAGCAAGACAATGCCAAGCCACAATCTGCACGTGTTACAACAGTGCGGCTTCGTAGTAAAAGAGTGCGGGTACTAGACTGGCCTGCCTGCAGTCCAGACCTGTCGCCCATTGAAAATGTGTGGCGCATTATGATGCACAAAATACGACAACGGAGATCCCGGACTTTTGAGCAACTGAAGTCGTACATCAAGCAAGAATGGGAAAGAATTCCACGTACAAAGCTTCAACAATTAGTGACCTCAGTTCCCAAACGCTTATTGAGTGTTGTTAAAAGGAAAGGTGATGTAACACAGTGTCACCCCTGTCCCAGCTTTTTTGGAAAGTGTTGCAGGCATCAAATTCAAAATGAGTGAATATTTGCAAAAAACTAAGTTTATCATTTTGAACATTAAATATTTTGTCTTTGTAATGTATTCAATTGAATATACAGTAGGTTGAGAAGGATTTGCAAATCATTGTATTCTGTTTTTATTTACGTTTTACACAACATCCCAACTTCAATGGAATTGGAATTGTGATGAGTTGTGATGAGTGGCGGGTTAACTCAAGCACTAAAAAAACTTGTGTGGGAGATTTGTATGTCACTGATGTGTAGAAACAAGTACATTCAGATTTCCCCCACGGGGTAAAATACAAATGTGTCAGCATAAAGAGCGTCAGCGTTGACTGCAATAACTAGGTTGAGCTGTGAAGTGTTCGTGTCTGTGATTTAACAAGAGTTTCATTCGGAGAGATGAACAGTAGAATGAGTTTAATTTCCAAGATCATGGATTAAAGTAGTAGTAAAGTAAAGTATGGAGGTAAAAGGCCCAAACTTTTTAAAATGCAGCATTGTGAATTGGAAAGCAGCTTGCGCATTAGCTCGAGGGGCAGAGAGTGCATATATTTTTTTTATCAAGCTTGAGGTATTGCATGCGCGAACAGAGGGAGATTTTATTATACTTTGAAAACGACACATTAAATGAGCTTGTGCCCTATTGACCACAGCAGATTCTGACCTGGATCAGGTCCAGGATGCCGAGCTCGCTCTCAGACGAGTCCACACAGAAGACAAAGTAGAGGGTTGCGTAGTGCCGGTAGATCAGCTTGTAATCTGAGCCACCGATTAGACTGAGAAGAGAGAAAACAGTGAAGTAATGAGTGACGAGAGTTTCTGTGTGTTTGCCTCCATCTAATGGCGAAACACGTGATACTGCATCTTCAGTCGGCTGCTGGCGCCTCTTTGCCGCCAAGTGATGTCAGCTTCTGCAGCAAAACATCAGAGTAAGCGGCCCTGGGTTTAAATGTCATAACATGTCAGAAGGTGTGGGTTTTCTCCGGGTTCTCCGACTTCCTCCCACAGTCCAAAGACATGCAGAATGGGGTTAGGTACATTGGAGACTCTAAATTGACCGTAGGTGTGAATGTGAGAGTGAATGGTTGTCCGTCTCTGTATGTGGCCCTGTGATAGGCTGGCGACCTGTCCAGGGTGAACCCCACCTCTCGCCCAATGTCAGCTGGGATTGGCTCCAGCCCCTCCGTGACCCATAAATGGATAAAGCGGTAGACGATGGATGGATGGAACATGTCAGAAGTGTAATCACAGGTCTGCCTATTCGGTCTGAGGCAATATAAACTTAAAATATCCCAAAGTTCAGCTGGAGTGACACTAACAAACACGTGCACATTAGGTATATGAATATATATGATCTACTCTGTTCTCCACGTGTGATTTTCAAACAGAATCACAGCACCACTTGCCTTCCGCCCTCCAAGAAGTTGCAGACGTTGTCGTCTCTCTTCGATACCAAGTGGAAAGTCTCCCGGATGATCTGCTGCTGCATGTCCTCCGCCTGCAGGGAAAACGTGACAAGCTCCACTGGTTAGGTTTCAGGTTCACAGGCACCGTACCCAGCTAGATGACTGATGGTGCAAGTTGGTGCAAAACACAGGAAACAGAGGAGTGGATGTCACCGAGCCCTGGTGGTGTTGACACTCGTTCCACTGTACGATGTTTACTTGCAGTTAAAAGCTGCGAGGATCGACGATCCCAAAATCAAGGGATTACAGAGTAACTACCCCGAGAGCCAAGTGGTAACAACGCTTTTGTACAAAACAGAAACGTTACGCTTTGGGAAATTATACCGACGACTAAACTAGAGCCGTTCAAACGTGTCGGGGAGGGGGGAGAAAATATAATAATACAAAAGTGCTAATGTTTTGAAGAGCAAACCCAAATATACTCACGAAATACTGGTAGAATCGAATCAGCCGCGGTTTCCCGTGGTTGTTGAATATCAAGATGGCTTTAATCATTGTTATTCTTTGGCGTTATAAAAAACAAAATGAGTAATTAATTGTAAAGTATTTAGATGGTTGTGTCTATTCAGACGGCGTTAGCTTGAGTGGGCTAAACGGCCTATCAGCTGCCCGGATGACTAAACTGGCAACATCCGGTTTGGGTCTCCACATTCAGCAGTCGGCCTCGAACAAACAGCTCCAATCTTTGGTTCCGCGCACGTTAGTTTCCTTCATTCGAATATCCCTGTCGTAGACTATGGGGGGTAAAACATGCATTTAAGAAATGTGCAATGTCATGACCTAAGTTTTTAAAAAAGTTTAATTTATGTTCAAACAACCACATGTAAGATCTGCTCTCAAGAGCAAGTGTATTTCAGTTTCTGGATTGACCTTGTGGAATGGACTAAACAATGAAATCAAACAAAGGCATGATATTATACAGTTCAAAAAAATTGATACAAGAAAACAATATTTGACCAATTCATAAATGAAACCTGAATATATTTGTTTGCAATTTAGTTACAGTGTATTGGTGTACAGTATGTTGTTGTGTGACCTGCAGATCTGCATTGTATTGTTGTATGTTGCTGTATGACCTGCATTTTTGTACGCAATATACATACATGCAGGAAAAATACATATATTTTTTTTTCTGTAATAATATGGATATTGTAAAGTTGGTGCAGGACTATACAAGCACTATGCTTCTGCCTGCTCTTTCTCAAACGCATCCTTGTTTTGTTCTTAATGGAATCAAAGAGTGCTTGGAGTGCTTTATCTGTTTGTGTTTTATCTTTGTGTTTTTATCTGATGGGGGGGTTGTTGATTGTTAGAGATGAATAAAAATCAAATCAAATCAGAAAAAACAAGTGAATTCACAGCACGTTATGGCTTAAATTAACTCACTATATCAGCATGGAACACAGTATAATGCAGAATGAGAACATTATTTATTTATACCATTATTTCTATGGCTCCTAATTCTGAAAAAGAAACCCACGTTTTTAGACTTTCGACACCACAGAATGTGAGCCTTGGCGTCTATCAAGCTCATTGTCATTTAGCTTTTGTGGAAAAGGCTTTTTAGTAACGATTGCGTCAACATCTGAAGACATAACTTTAGACAACACCGGCGAGGCTTTATTCTTTTTCTCTTCTTCTTTGTTTGCAATGTTTCCTCACAAGTTCTGAGATCTTTTTTCGGTGCCACATTACATCATTTTTTGCAGGCTTTTTGACTAATGGGCCAGCAACTGAGACGTCATGTAATTACTGGCCCTTTTGGACCTTTGTCACTGCTTAACGCTGCATTGAAATCTGGGAAGCAGTGATGTCACACCAGCTGTACCTTTCTTTGTTGCGATGTTGTCCAAAATCTTGATGTATCCCGCTGGGATGATTTTTTCATGTACTGTACCCTATTTACACCATACACAGTGCTGCATGCTTTTCCTAAACAAATAAACCATAGTCTTATGAGTCCACACTTTTCCATGTAGTGTTGTTGTGCAGTGTCGAAGTGCTCTTTGACTAACTTCAGCTGTGCTGTTTTGTTTTTTTTGGTGCCCTGCCACAGACTCAATTCTCAATACTGTTCATACTGCACATATTTATATTCTATTTTACTATACACGTTACTCTGCTTTTTTTTTGCACTTCTGGTTAGATACTAACTGCATTTCGCTGTCTCAATACTTGTACTCTGCAATGCGATAAAGTTGAATCTAATATTATCTTTAAATATAGATAGATAAACAGATCAATTGAATTATAATAGGCCATGTTGAGATGAATATTTGTCACATTCCGTGATGTTGTTTCAATCATGTGTCCATGAATTTGTTGCATTTTACCAGAAACTAGCTCTGTGAAGTTTTTGATTAACAAATCAAATTTACAAAATTATTCTTGTCAGATATTTGTCACATTGTTTCCTCTGTTGGTAGCCAGGACTTCCTGTGTCATCCTCTTTCTGTGGTCAGACTGTGGTCACTGCCGGCGGGGAGGCAGACAGCCTGCCGCCGCCAGGTGGCTGCTGTCTGGTCTTGTCAGTGAGGATTCACCTGTGTGAAAACATTTTGTGTGCAGAGATCTTATTTGCACATGTGTAAAGAGTTTTTATATGTGTAGAAAAAAAATAGTGGATGTCTTATTAAGATTAGTCAGTATATGTGTAAAAAAGAAAATCTCTAACAGTGAGGTTTCACTAAATCTGTCCAATCAGATCCAGTTGAACTGTACAATCTGAGACGGGATCGACTAATCCCATCCATGCATCTGCTAACTTCTAACATTAGCCTGTAATCCTAACCAGTGCTATACAAACTTGACAGGGCTGTGGGGAAAGAGAATCAGCACCAGACGACTGTGTCCGCTTGTTGCTGTTGCTGTTACTAAACTAATGTGAAAATGCTGAAATTGAGAGAAATTATAAGTTATTTGACAAACGTTATGGAAAATGTCAAATAAAAAAACGGTAGTCTCTTGGTGCCCGGTTGGCTTTGCAACTGACGTTAGCCTTTATTATTCAGACAAGTCACTGAAAGACATTTTGGAGCAAATATCAACATCAATTTCTCATTAACATTTATTATTGCATGGCACTAACATTCCTCCAGCAACCATGGGATGCCAGTTGCTGAGTTGCGCGTCTCACGGCCATCCCGGACATCTTCGGGCCTGGGGCCAGTCCTCTCAGACATAAATATAGGGTCAAAATTCATGCTTGTAGCTTGTTCTCTGTCACACGCACGAGCAAAAGATATGTACGTGTCTGTCTCTCAGAAGGAAACCTTACTGTTGAAAATATCCTTGCACAAATTTTGTTTTGTTTATGTCATTAGCCGAGAAGTTCACACATTTTCCCAAACGACACGGTGAATGTATGAATTTTGTATTCAGAACAAAACAATGATTTGTGTATTAAGAGCTAAAAATGGCTGTTTGTTCATAATGTAACTTAGATGAAGATCTGGCCACATTTTAAGACAAATTCATACATAGCTTGTAGCTATAATATAAAATATGTAGCTATAATATGATATATTACACTTGTAACCTAGAATCATCCAAGACACTGTGAAGCACAGACTCCATTTAACAGCAATGTCGTCCTCTGAGGAGCATCACAACAGTTGGAGGTTGAGTGCCTTGCTCAAGACCGCACATGCAGGGGCAATTCGGGGAAGGAGTCGGATTTAAATCTCAATTCTCAGGGAGGAACGAGTGGCATGAATATGAAAGAAATAAAGAAAGTTATTTACTTGTCCAAAAGGATATTACAATAACCTTTACTTTATTTTAATGGATGCATAGAAATGTTGAGAGTATATACTATATGTTGTTTTCCACAAGTCTACTTGCAAAAATAAAGTATTTCTTAGCAAATGAAGTTGCTCACCTTTGTGAGGATAGATTGGTTCTGTCATCAACATAGACCAGTGGTTGAATGCAGTATCTACAGTTTATGGAGTACATCACAATCTCATTCTACACAATATCATAACTCACTTGTAAGATAGAGGTTCATCAAACAAAACATTTGTGGGTCTCTGGTCTAATTTCACTCGATCTGGGGATCCTTGACCCATAACCTAGGTACTTTCAAACCATTCTGTATTTCTGTGTGATCAGGCCCATCTACAACGAAATGTCAGACCCCATTTCCTGTTCTGATTTCATATCCATTAATTCTCTGCAGTCTCTATGTTTTTTTCATCATTAGTGCTGCAAAGCCACCGGACTGTTGTTTGCGTATCGTCTATTATTTCCCCACCAAATTCCCTTCCTCCTGCATGAGCACAGTAGAAAACAAACAGACGCTCATTAGCATGTGTGACCCGTTGGTGGTAAACAGGCTTATTTCCACATGAGTGCAGTGCGAGAATGGATTCCACCGGGATGGTCGAGGTAGGTGGGCCCGCCGACTGCCTTCATGGGGACTTTAATAGGCACTTAACAAATGCAAGTGGACAAGCACAACATTCTCTGGCACGGGGGGGGTCATGTTGGTACAGTGAGCACTTGTTAGAGGGTGACTCACTGTATTTGGTCTCTTGGGTGGCCACTGATATTCACTTCATTTTTAATGTGCACCCCCACCCCCCTCTCATTGCTAATTGTTGGATTGTGACGGATGCCGAGCACTGTCTGCCAGAGCTGAGGTAATGTGCGGCGTCCAAATAATGCCTCTGTGCTCTGCTCTGTGGAGTGATGAAAGCAGACTGTAATTACAGGGATAATCAAAACTGTCAGGGGCTCTTCTATGGACCGTTTTGTTTACCGTCTACTTCTCTTACAGAATCACAAGCTGCTGGCCCTCCGCGCCCTTAGCCTGGGCCTCAGACCTCCAAAGATCATCGCAACCGGACCCGTCTGTGTCTAAAACAGAGTAAACGTCACACTGCCTCACACTATACTTATATATTCAGTTGAAGTGACTACACCATTACTTTGTTGGTGCTCAGCAGGTCGCGAAACCCCTGTCCACTTAGGGGGTCAGGGGGTCCATATCCAGTGCAACCCTAACTACATATGCAATAAAAGATAACAACATCTTAACATTTATATTTTAAACATTCATCTCTGTTGCCCCTCAAAGTTCTATTTTACTGCAGATTAGAAGTGTGCAGTTGGTTCCTATCCCCTCAAGGTGGCAGCATTTCGGCGGCTTTATGTGTCGACATGAATTTATGTGGCTAATTTTCCAAAATATTAAATGTTCATTGTGGGGAGAGAAAGAAAGAAAAAATTCCCCATACATTTACCATTTCTCTGTGACTTTATTAGTCAGTTGAAAAGCAAACTGAATTATATTACATTAAATGTATTTAAACTAAACCAGATTACAAATGTGTTCATATACTGTGTGATCGGATGAGACAGGACGTGATATATGCTTCAGCCACCTCAGGTTAACGTGTGCAAGGTAAGGGCATATGTCCCAGGATGCACCGATGTCTGTCTCCGCGTTGCTCTTGGTACAGACAGTTCCTCCGATGTGTATTTATCAGAAACAAAACAACCCTGATCCTGGATCGGTTTCCCGGATTTCAATAACACCGCGTCGTAAACGGAAGGCGGTCCGCCGGTGACCAGAGAGATGAAAGGAATCACGAGGTCTCACTCGGTTTGCTTTTTTTTGATCTATTCAAAAAACGTGCACTTTCACGAATTAAGAGAACAAACGAAAGATATCTACTAGGAGAGAGTCTCTGTTGATAGGCTGCTGTCTGATGGGGGACTGATCAGACACATATGTGCAACTGAGTTTAGAAGGAAATATGTCGTGGTAAAAAAAGTTGTATTCTGTTGCAAATAATAATAGTGTATGACTGCGACACGGTGTGTCTTAATGCAGATGTAGTTTACACTTTGTCAAGTCCGGGACGCCGTGGACACAGAGAGATGCGTGTGGGCCTTCTCGTGATGAGTACCAGACCTGTCGCTATGGTAACGGCGGCTAAAAACTGCAGCGAGAGCGACGCCCACTCTCGCAGACTTCGGGAGGCGGAGCGGGGGCTCGAGTGATTCATCTTCGCAGGCAGAGGCGATCTCTGCGCACGGCGTCGTGTTTACAGCGAACACGGCAGACTGCGGACTGACCCAGAGGAGGCTGCTGCTGCTGCGAATGTACCTGCTCATTAATCCGTCGAGCTCAGATATCCACCGGCGGAGGGGGCCACCAGATCACCGCAGGGACCCCGTCGACCAAAGGAGCAGACAAGGTCGAACCCTCCGTTTCCCGTCGATTGTGAAGATGAGTCGTAGCGACCACGACAGCGCGGTGCGTGTGTGCATGATGCGAGGCTGAGGAGGAGGAGGAGGAGAAAGGAGGCTGCGGTCTGGAACCAGATTTTTTTATTCTGGATATTTCCAAACAAATGTCGTCCCTTCCGCCCGTGCGGGCTGTGTGAGAACTTAATATGACACCGCGTGCCCCACGCCGCCCCTCTCCATCCCACTTTTGAGGGGGGAGTCCCGCCGGGTGTCTGCCTCCCGAGGACCCCTCCGAGCAGCGGGACGTCGGACGGTGATTTTCTCTCCCCGGTATGGAGTGCGAAGATGCGGATTACAGAGGAATGCCCGCCGCCGCTGTAGCAGCATCGCTCGCGCTGTACGCGTCGCCGCCGCGTCGTTTCCGGCGGGAATAAAAGAGAAGTATGAATATACTCGGTGTCTGGCCAGAGGAATAAATCGGCGATTGTCCTTTCCCCCCCCCCCCCGTTTGTTTTTCTTTCCCCGCGTGGAGCACGACTGGACTCCCGCTAGAGCACCCGCGAGCCAGCTACCCCCGGCTAGCCCGTGTGTGTGGCGACGCTAGCTTGTAGCTCCTTTAGCCGGCTAACAAGCTAATAAAGGTGCTGGCCGCGGATCGACAGGCGACTCGATCGATCCGCTCGGGTTCCTCCGCCGCCGCCGCCGCCGCGGTCCCCTCCCGCCCCCTCCCCTCTCCACACATGCATTCACAGGCTCCGGGGGGGTTCGCCGATCCAGGAATGAGGTCTCGCGCGGAATGGAACCGCTTGACCTTGTTTTGGGGTCTGATGCTGGGTCTGTCGTCCTGCCACCGGCCCGCCGCCGCCAAGAGTAAGTAAAGCTGCTCCACACCAACAACAACACACACACACGCACACACACACACACAGGTTGTTTTATTCCCGTGTGCAACATGTCCCCAGCACTGTTCACACACGCAGCATGAAGGGAACCTTCTTGTACAGGTGAGACAACAACAACCCCGGTGTGACGTCACACACTGTGCACACAGAGCACCACCATGTAAACAGAGGCAGCGTGTTTCTCCGTCAACTGCGTCTTCTGCATGTGTGGCTCTGTCGTCGGACCGTTTACTGAACTTATTACCATCAATCTTTGTTCCAGACACAGACAGGGGGTCAATATTGCCATATATAATGTATATAATATATAACCACTGTTAATATTTAATGTAAATTCTTATATATATATATATATTTATTATTCTTATTCTCTATATATTTTTTTGCAATTGTATATTTTACATTTATTTGTGTAGTTATTGTTTATATTTTTAAAGTGTTCCGTGTGAAGCATGCTGCCGTTACACCCGGATTTCCCAGCTTTGGATAAATAAAGTATCTATCTATCTATCTATCTATCTATCTAAGCAGAGAGAGAGAGGGAGAGAGAGAGAGAGGGGAAAAAAAGATACAAATACAACACAAGGACAACAAGATAACCAATCTAGACATTGCAGTTCACAAGTCCCCAATGATTAAAATACATAAAGGCATCTATTCCAATGTTTCGTATAACAACACGAGTACCGCGTGTGTCACTTTGTGTCGGCTCAGTCAAGCCCCTTACGATTATATTTTCCATTAATCGACACATACATTTGTACATTAAGTTCCTCAGCACTGCATGAAATGTGTGTGAAACCTTGTAAGGCAGATGGACAAATACGGTGCATCGCAGAGGTTATCAAGCATGACACTAACTGTATGTGTGGAGAGGGAGCGGGATTTTTGGGATCTGAAATGGAAAGGCATTATATTATTGGTTTAGTGGTGCAGACGATTAGATCTTTGTGGATACTATTTGTACTTGACAAGTCCAGCCATAATACTGTGATTCAGTTTATATGACGCTTCAAGCGTGCCCAGATAGAAATTCGAATTGAGAAACAAAAAATGATAATATAATAATAATAATAATAATAATAACAATGTTCACAATGTTGGCAGCAACGCCCGTCTATTTTCACTGGATCTGTCTCTACCAATAACCTTTACAAACGCAGCTCCATTGTACAATATATATTAGATTAAAAAAAGAAATGACAACACACAAAAGACAGCCCTTAAAGACAGATGCAGGACATCAAAAGATTCTCTTTCACTGTGGCGGGTTGGAACTTGTTAGAGGAAGATGGGGGAATCCAAGTATCAACGTTTGGACGGGTTCACAGTCCTCCGGGATCCTCGAGCGTCAGCGCGCCATAAGACGCTAAGGGCTCAGACTTAATTTAGCACATAAGAAGAGCCTGGCCTTTCACATATCGTATGTGCTTGGCTTTCCGAGGTTTCAGATGAGACGACGTGAGCGGCAAGATACAATGTTGTCTGTCAACTGTAGGCATTCTTTTGTGTGTCTGTGTTCTGTACATCAGGCTGTCCATTTTATTATCAATCCCTCAAAATTTACAGAAACCACAACGTGAACATTATTTGTCCAATGGCATCACTGTGCTTGTACCGGGCAGTAAGCCGTCAATTATCCACCTTGGCCAAACAAACCTGGGAATACCTTGACCTTGGGGGGGTGGGGGGATCAGACTGCTGCAGTTGCATTGATCCGCCACAGCAACATCCTCCTATCAGGCAAAAAGATGGGAAAGCTTGCAGGCTGATGTTATAGACTGTAGTACAATGATCTACAGCTTTGAAACTTTGACAGAACTTTGAAGACTTCATTTACACCACACAGACGACTCTGGACTTGTTTTGATTCATTATGTCATCATATATATGGCCGACTTTCAGCTTCATACAGCTTTTAAATGCTCAGATTTGTTGAATGTAAAGTCTACAACCATGTGTTAAAATGTTTCCATGCTTCCAGCTATACTATAAACCAGGCTTCCCGATTCGTCCCATTCATCGCGACATGTTGGGAAGGGGTGGGTCAGGGGGTTGAACCAGGGTCTGGGTTTTTAAAATAGAACAGGCCAAAGTACACTCACAAGCAAAACAGACTAAGTTCTGTTGATTGGGAAGAGTGAGGAGCTTGTGAACGGTGTCTTATGGGGTTTACTGTTAGCCCCAGTGGTAACTGGACAAACCCGGCGAAAATCAGAGGTGCTCCCATCGAAACCCTGTGCTTTTTCTCCCTCAGATGTGTGGGGCGAAACTCTGAGCAGTCCTGCTGGTTTACTGTATCAGTTGGGACTACAGAGCACCTGGCAGGTTGGGGTTAACCCGGCTCGGCTCCGCTGGTGTAGACACAGCTTTACAGATGTACCAAACAAGTTTGATCTGTCAGGAATGATCTTTAGCTCACGCTTCCCTGTGCATTTCTTCTCACCTTGCCTCTCATGTGGAAAAGTATTTATGAATATGTTCCCCCTCGGGCAGTCTGTCACTAACAGGATGGAAATGAGCAGTAAACAGACTTGCTGCAGTCTAGTGGCAGCGAACGAAGCACCAGTTTCGAAGCCATATTGCTTCCTATTTCTTGTCCTACGGGGCCTCTATTGGATTTCCTCCCGATCGTCTGTGTCTGGGTGCCGTAGTCGGCTGGGAAAAGGTTATCAAAAGTAAATATGTGTTCTGGAGGCTCATCAAAGCCGCAGAGATAAGCTTGTGTACTCAGCTGTTTTAAAATTTGTCACTGTGGTGGTGCTATACCTGCCGTTGCTATTTTTTCATGTAGCTGGTGCACCGGACGAACATTTGATCAGAAACTTTTGTTTAGGGTTTTCACAAGTGTGTCAGGAGCAGTTCCCATGAAAGATTGCCATGCTGGCCCTGCAGTGAGGCCACAGAGGGTGAAGCGTCGAAAGGCTGCGGTGATGTAACATGGCTAAGGCAGTGTGTCTTTTTACAGGCCCGGGTGTTGGGATTGTATTAACAGGTATGCAGCTCGCCGACAGTGTGCACTGACAAGTCGATTACAGAGAAAGACATGTCCGCCATACCAGCGCCCTGCCTGCGTTAAATCACACCAAAGGCATTTTATAATGGCACACCAAAGGCTCTCACATCCTGTCAAGGGGAGATTTAAACACATATCCCCAGTTTAAAATGCCAAATAAAAATAAAGGCCATTCACCTTTAAATGCATTTCAGAAACTTTTGTCACAAGCAGGGTGGAAGGAGGCCAACATTTTTACATTTGATATACCGGCTGTCTGCAGAGTTTGCTCTGGTAATAGTCCTTTTTAAATATGTTTTAGCCAGTTTACAAAGTCAATTTTCACAAATGAGCCTTTTCAGAATGTTTCTGGTGTTTGCAGGTATATCTACTGTATATGTAGTTGGAGCAAAGTGTTACACGTGCAGTGCAACTGGACTGGCTAATACGTATAATATAATATAGTGATGACACATTTTCGGTCCTCTTCAGACGGAGACACCCCTGCTGGCTTTCATTTTCCAAAGCATATTAAATATGAACCGTAACAATGACAATGTCAAAAGTGTTTATTTGTGTCCACTTGAGATTATCTATGTATGAATTTTAAACACTGTCTCCCTTTTCTAAGAAACATATCACTCATCATTTGCTGTCATTAGCTGAAGACTTTTGATTTCATAGACGTCAGCTGACGTCTCGTCTGGCCTGTGCTGCAGACACTTGCACTTGTTACTCCGTGCTCTGTGTGAGGGTTTAAAAACTTTATTTGGAGAAAAAAAAGTAAGAACCCTGAATCATAATGGCAATCTTTAAGATCAAAAAGGGTAATGTTAGTGTATTCCCCTTTCCCTAAGCTGCTTTTTAGGACTGCGACATCATTTGAAATCCATTTCACACAGCAGATGCTTGTTTGACTCGACTATGTTGTGGTGAACTTTGTCACAGCTCTGCTTGGCTATAATGCATCCTGCCTGGTGTCACTTTAGAGAGTTGGTCCCCTGAACAGAACCACATGACTCGTAAAAATACAATGTGTTTCCAACAACAGTCATTTCCTTTCATTGCGCAAATGGTAGAGTACAAACAAAGTTTCCAAAATTTCCCACATCAACGAGTGACTGATAACCTTTGAAGAAATACTAATCTCACATATTCACGCGTTTGCTGCGTTTTATCACAACCCGCAGCTTGAATCACACAACCATAGCAGTATTTTGCAGTCACATTAACAAAAAAATTTAATTGACCATTTTGCCTACAACCATTTAAAAAAAAAACCAAAATAATGTTCACAATCCAGCAAGTGTAATAACCCATAAATCAGGAAACCGTTCTGTGAGAATATTTGGGAGATATTTTCGCGTATAGCTGATTAGTTGTAGACCTTCTCAGTTTTGAGATGTCATGATGTGCCAAGCTGTTGAAACGTGGTGGGAAAAATTGTGATCGCCAGCAGAAAGGTTCAGCGTGTTCTTTTGGAAATGAACTGCTCCAACCCAGTGGTAACTGAGAATCCACATATGTTTTTTTGGAGAACTGCAGATATTGATATCGCCAGTACTGTCTCTTACTAATTTTCTAATTTAGTACTGTCTGAGACATTTTTACATTTTCACGTTCAACATCAGTTTGTAGACCAGTCTCACACTTTGTCATTGTACTCCTTAAACTGTGGAATGTCACATATTGCACCATTACTTTTACCTACATTTGGATTTATACAGTGATGTGTACAGCCCTGGACATGGCAGCTAGTGTGGGATTATATATATATATATATATATATATATATATATATATATATATATATAGCAAGAAGCACATGGCTCTTATCTCTTGATAAAAAAAGAAATCATGTTTGATGAGAATGAAACCTCTTTCTCGAACCTCTCAGCGTCACGTTAGTACAGTACAACTGCGTGATAGTGGTAGTGTGACAACCTGTTAGCTGGTTGGTGTGAGTTTTCCATGACTCACTGCCCCGCAGCTTTTTGAAGTGTAAATCCTCCTCCCTCTGATGTGCGATAATGGCCTCCATATTCCCGTGGTTGCTGCTGGGGCTTCGGGCTAAGTATTGTTTAGAGTACACCACAAAGGTGGGAGTAAGAGCTGAAGAGGCAAACACTCCACCTATCAACACTGATTGTCAGCATCGTTCCTTACCAGACTTTTTCCTGATGAGGGTAAAGCTCATTCAAAGGCAACACAGAATACAGAGCAGCGACCTTTTTCCTACTATTCATAGTTGTTTCGGGTTTGTTGTATTTCACTGTTGCATTGCATTTGTGCAACAAGTTCAAGTTTTAAGGGAGGCTCAGTGAATGTAAATGAAAATGATTACATTAGTTATCAAAAGGAGATCACGTAGACGAGCCTAAATGTGTGTGATTTGGTCAGAGACACAGCTAAGAGATACAGTTGTTAAGTTGTTTAGTATGTGGAACTAAATTTTTTTATTTCTTCCAATTTTCCACTTAGAAACAGATCTTTGTTGTGTGATCGGAATCTGAATAATATTGAATCTATAATAATATTAATATATACTACATTCATGGTTCCCAGAGTATGAATCCTACCGACTCTTTAATCTCACAATTTTTGGTTTAGGGCCACTAACAGATTGTATTTTTCACTATCATGATGATTCCTTGACTTTTCAATCCGCTCTATCATCAAGTTGTCCACTACTTTTGATTTTTGACCGCATAACTATTTACATTTCCACCAGCCCCTATGGTGCTTTTGGTGTAGAGGTAATTAGCATGATAAAAAGCTAAAATAAGATTGTGTAAATAAAACATAGTCGTAGTGAGCAGGTTATTAGGACATTAGCATTTAGTACAAAGCTTCGCTGTGCCTCACAGAGCTCCGACCAATGGCTGCAGGCTGATCATGAAGAATGATGTTGGTGCTGTACTTGGGGAAACTCCTCCATGATTCTTTCTGCTCTTTGTTAAACAAGTTTTTTTGTCATATGTAGTTTGTTTATCCAACTAACAGCGTTCGTGTGTTTTATGGATGATGTCTTTTATGGCAGAATAGTTCATAGGCCTTGTAATTGTATTATGAAGGCTTCAGAAAAGCAGAAAATGAAACAAAAAAGTGGGTCATGTTAGTTAGACACAGAAGCAACAATAGCCTGAAAGCAGAGCAATCTAATCTTTATTGCACTGTTAAACCGAGCCTGAATAGAACCCTACTCCAGTATTTACTTTTAAGTTAACAGTACAGTAAGCAAACATGTTCTGTCAACAATATCATAACTCAAGTGTACTGTCAATATAAAAAAAACCCTATTGGACAAACATTTCTTTGTAACCATCACTATTCCTGAAACAGAGAACACTGTGAGCATTGTGTAAAAGTTATTTATTGCAAAAAGTTGGTCGGCAAATCATGAAATATTTCTAAGTCCTTTGTGAGAATTTGTTCTCGTTCTGCAGTTTGATTTAGCTGAGACGACACATTGTGGTGATAAAACTGTCATGATTCATTTGAAGAGCATTAGATGAAAGGATACATCGAAGGAATAAATAATAAGAAAAAATATATAATATATACATATTTATGTTTGTGTTCAATACAAAGCAATACAGCTCATCACTGGCTCTCCTTTTGTTTCCCCTTGCAGTCTGCGGTCCCAGCATCGACATTGGCAACGATATCACTGAATTCCGGCGTTTGGAGAATTGCACAGTGGTGGAGGGCTACTTGCAGATCCTCCTCATCGGTGACAAAAACAACAGCAACATCAACCAGGAATTCTTCCGCTCCCTCAGCTTCCCCAAGCTAACCATGATCACCGACTACTTGCTGCTCTTCCGGGTGTCGGGCCTGGACAGTCTGAGCACGCTCTTTCCCAACCTCACTGTCATCCGTGGACGCAGCCTGTTCTACAACTACGCCCTAGTGATCTTTGAGATGACCAGCCTGAAGGACATCGGCCTGTACAACCTGCGCAACATCACCCGCGGCGCCATCCGCATTGAGAAGAACCCTGAGCTCTGCTACCTGGACTCCATAGACTGGTCCCTCATCATGGACGCAGAGTTCAACAATTACATTGCCGGGAACAAGCAGTCCAAGGAGTGCAGCGATGTTTGTCCGGGCATCATGGAGAACAACCCGCAGTGCAGAAAGACCATGTTCAACAGTAACTACAACTACCGCTGCTGGAACTCCAATAAGTGCCAGAAAGGTAAGCAGGCTGTCACACATGAAGGCGCATCAGGGATTTGAATTGCAAAAGGCTTGTGCAAACAGTCTGGGCTTTGGCCTGTTTTGCGTAGGTGTGACTTAAGGGTCGTAATGAACGACCTAGTGCGTATAGCGGTGAAATCGGGACACTCGATCGTTATGAGCTAACTAGCAACGACGCGATCAAAGTGACTGGCCTGACCGACGTTTTTCAGATATCTAGCAGGCTTAATATCTGGACAAGTCGGGGAACCCATGTCCTGCAGCGTGAACTGTGATGTGACAGGCAGTGAGTGAGTGAACCTGGAAATCCGGGGGAGGAACTGTAGCACAGCACAACAACGCAATTCACCCATGTTCACTGTCTTTTCCGTGTTTCTGAAAAAAAAAATCACTGCGCATACCATATGCGGGGCTTTTTTTCTGTCATGTTGTGCGTTTTCACTGCAGCGGATGATGAGCGTAACCTCGCGCTGGATTTAACGTGGAGTTATTTCTCTCCGTCCGCACAACACAGAGAGCGTCCGCTCAAACTACTCCCTGTTTCTGACCTTTCAACATAAGAGTATCCTGCAATATATTGAACAGTTTCTTTCTAACGTCCACCGTGAAGGTGACAAACAATTTCTGTTTCGCGCATGTATCGCCTATTTACACTTCTCGCGTGTGTTTTGGTGACAAAACGTACTTTGGAGACATTTCTCCTGGCGAAGGATCGTGTAGTGTGTGAACCCCTCATTGCAGATGAGTCACGTAGTTTGAACAGCACGACTGATTTGCCTGCGATTACAAGACTGCACGGCGTGTAACGGTGTCCAAGGCATTAGCCGTTGTGTTTGTGTTGCAAAGAAAGAGGCAAGCTGAGGAATGCCATCATGCACGATTGACTTGTCTGCAAATCTTTCCTGTGATATATCTGAGGTGTTTATCCAAGTTAAGAAGACATGAAGAAAGAGCCAATTGAAGGTATCAGGTCAGACTTCAGTTTCGCCTGAGCCCATTTTGCTCTCGTACAAGGTTTTCTGATTATGAGCAACCACTGGCTGTCAAATGTCAACATATGTTTACCTAAACATGAATTAACTTGTATTTCCGGTTGGTTACCTGCAGTAACACAATTTACAGCATTTTCTCTCAAAAGAGGCTGCCTAATCTGACTGATTGAAAGAAAGGAGTAAACGCTTTAGTTTAATTAAACCACCCTGAGCACAGTGAGTGGGAAGTATCTCCTTTAATTTTGTGTTTACGACTGCAGTGTTGTAGATGACTTGTTTTGCTGGTGCGTTTCAGACGATGTGTTTTGGCTGATTTAGTGTGTCTGGCTGAATTGTTTCCCTGGTGACTGGCGCCTTGCTGCAGACTCAGCATGTTGATGTTTTCAGTCTTGTGACATGAAACTGTCGCAGGACTGACCTCGATCGCATGTCTGCACGCATGCACACACACAGTCGTTGTCATCATTAAACAGTTGAAGCAAAGACAGAGATGCTGGCAGGCACACACACACAGGTCGACATGCACATTTCAGAGATACAATTATGTCAGATGTACACACACACACACACACACAGAGGTCGACATGCACATTTCAGAGATACAATTATGTCAGATGTACACACACACACAGGCGTATTGTCTGCTTCGTAGGCTGCTGGAGTTGCAGAGTGTAGGCATGCTGGAAAAGAAATCCAGAGGTGGAATACGTTAAAGGAAGACATGTTGTAAACTGGAGAATAATCCAGAGGGTGTCAGGTGGTGAACTCGGTGCTATCTATCATTTCACTTGTCAACTTTTGTTATATTTTGTACATACTAACCCTTTTTTGTAAATTTCTTTACATATTCTTCTGTCCACTTTGCTGCTGCAATGCCCGAATTTCCCCATTGTGGGACGAATAAAGATATATCTTATCTTATCTTACTTAAAAGAATCCACAGGTAGTAACTAAGCATCATATGGCTTGTGACCTAGCGTGTCCACAATATGTCCTGTCTACAATTCTCTTCACATGCTGGAAAACAGCTGCTAATTATTTATATGACCGTGTTTGTGTAAATTCTTTCAGCATTTATCAAATGAGCTGCAATTCTTCTAGCATCAACAGAGCAAATGCAAATTTGATTGCAGGTTTATCGGTAGGTTATTTTTTGTGAGACTAGGCACCACGTGGATTTTTGGTCCACGTTAATGTTGTGGCTTAATAGGGTGCCATCTGGAATTGGGGCCACCATAAGACACAGTTGTACATTTTTCAAGTATTGCGACTGATATTGATGGCAAGGAAATTTGTCTATAACGGTTGCACAAGCAGCCAGTGGTACGGAGGTCAAGTGTAACAGTGTGGAGCACTTTCTCCTGGTAAGAGGCCATCTTTCTGTTGAGACTAGACTCAAACATGTTGTTTTTCAAAGGGCGGCGGTCGTGAAGGACAGGAAATAGATTACAATATTATTTTTAGATACTAATACTAAATACCTTGGGTGGAAGTATGTCTATTACCAGCACTACTGCAACAGCTGCAGCTCCTACTATTTCTCGTACCACTGCCTCAACTACTAAGCCATCTGCTGCTGCTGCTGCTGCTACAACAACTTTTACTACTACTTCTCCCACTAAAGCTGTTTTCAGACATGAAGTCCGGAGAATGTCTGGACGCATTTATATATGATGAACAGAGCAGGAGATTGTCCGAGTCAGACTTGTCCGCATCAGCAGGAAAATCTCCGGAGGATTCTGTGGCGTCTGGGTAGACTCTGCCCCGGAGAGCAGTGTTTTTGTATACAGACATCAACCCGCCCACTCGCTCGCGGTGAATTCTCCGGAGATTCTCCTGCTGTATTCTCACATGGCCTCCCTCTGGACATTCTCCGGAGACCATACCAGGGGGCCTTGGCAGGAGAAACTCCCGAAGAATGTCTGGAGCAACATCTGCGGACGTTTGCGCTCACACGTAAAGGCCCTCAGGAGAAGTGTTGCCGCAATGACAAACTCTTATTCTTTCCAGAAATTGCGTTTTTTTGTTTAGACAGCAAAACTAGAAAACTCAGCAGTCCCAGGAGATTCAAGGCAGACACTTTCCTAAGACATGGGGGTCCAGATAATTTCACCACTCACCAGTCGTGTCTCAGAACCTGACTAACTGGATCGGATACTTTTAGGCATTGCTAATGTGTTTGTGTTCAGTTGGCATCCTCTTATCCGTGATGTTGACATGTCTTGTTAAGTCCTTTTAAATGGGCTCAATATAGAAGAAGTGGAGAACGACCCCATGAAGATGCATAAGCAGTCTACCAGGCTCCAGAGGGAGTGTGTCCGCCAGGGCAAATGGGCCATCAGTTGCCGCCGCCGCTGCTGCCACCACTGCCGCCTTAAAACAGAATTGATCTCAGACAACATGAGCTCCAGTGCTCTCTGCACTGCAGAGACTGCATTGTTGGGCTATTTATTAGGCCGTTTATTGGAGAGGTCTGGTGGTAGTAAAGCCAGGCTTCAATAAAGTGAGGAAGGCCAATAGCTGTGTGCCTGACCAAACACTGCTGATTGTTTCCTCAAGTTTTTGTCTGGCAGCTTCAGTACCTGTGGATCAAACGGTCGCCTTCACATTAGGCTACACAATCCTGCGCGTTAGAAGTGTGAAGCAATGAAAAGAGTAAAGGCTGGTGCTGCTGCACTTATGACTGTTAATTTCATATTGTGCCGGCAGTAGTGGCCAAAAACTGTGACCGTCAAGATTGTCATTTGTGCCCTCTCATACGGGCCTGTATCAAGCTTCAGTAGACTTATCTGGGATCTGTTGTTTGAATGTGTGCATTGCTCACTCACAGCCCTTATGCTGTGCTGACGCGAGAGTCAACTCACAGGCATGTTATTTTCAGACCCGGCCCATTCGTCAGATCAATAAATGACAAGAGGCAAAAGTGCCAACCCTGTATTTGTATAGTTGAAACAAAGGACATGCTTTCAGCCTCGACGCATTCATAAAAGAAGTGTTGCAGAGAAAAGGGGGTTCAGGATCTGTTTCCTTCTCTGTGAAAGCTGCGTGGTTTTCAGTCATAGCAGTGGGGGCTGCATTCCCCCGTGTTTACTTCCCTCGTTTGTTGTTAGGAATCTGGTTTGGGTGTTTTGTCTCGTTCATAACTCATAGGCTGCTTCTAAAGAAGAGCCATGTCCGTGCATGCTGGGGCACACACAAACGCACACGCACACACACACACACATTGAACAGCATGGGGGATGTTTTTCTGGTGCTTTGTATGGTCTGAGGAGATGAAAGCACATCATTAAAGAACAAAGTGGGTCTTCTGGGATTTACTGGAAGGATTTTTTTTGTCTTTTGTTAACCCCTGACTGAAGGGATTACACATTAAACTAGAAGGATTGTCTTCGGGGGTGTTGTTCAGCCCTGCCACTATATTAATTGACCATACTTGACATGTCAGTGTTTGCTCATTTTGTATTTAGTCATTTAGCTGACGTGTTCTCCTGGTGAGACAGCGGACCACAGGGGTTAATGTGCACACAGGCACACAGAAGTAATACATGTGTAGACAAAGTGTATTTCATGTCTGAATGGTCTATTTCACCTCCTTGTAAATTAATACCTGCGGTTTTATGTAGCTGTAGTTATTTTTCTGAGGTATTACAGCTCGAGATAAGATTGATGTATGAAATCTTTTTTTTTTTAAACTCAGTGCCTCCATTTGTAGGGATTTGTTTCTGAATATTATTTTTCTGCCCAGAATATAATTTTGACAAAGGCTTCTTGGGGTCAGTTGCCAAGGTCAGGAGGGGAACGGTCCTCAGATCAAATTATCAGACTCTGAGTATCAAAATACCTGTTTACTACTACCACACAATTTAATTTGGAAAATATAGGATTGGCCATTGAAACTGCTGTGATTTTGCACATTCAAATGAATGTTGAATACACTACTGCAGCATCAGTGAAACTGTATATACTAGCTGACATGTAGGAAACAAACTGCCTAGCAGGGTAAACACACTTCTGTCTAAGTGAGAGTTAAAGAGACAGATTGAGTTGTGGACAGTCACAGCCCCCCACTCTCATTTTCTGGTTGGTTTTGGATGTAGTATATCCAGTGTTTATTTACCAAGTCTCACTCTAATGCTAAATGTGAGGCCATTTTTAAATGTGGATTTCCTTAATGTGAACTAGTGTAAGCAAGGCCATGCCACTATGTACCCTGTTCTGTTCTTCAAATGTAATAATATTACTGAATTACGAGACAGTGATCTGCTAACTACACCTTTTTCATCTTATCAGATTTGTGTTCACTTATGTTCATTCCTATTCTCGATAATTGTTAATAAGCAATCCCGTTGATGTAAGGATCAAAGGTTAACATTCCTGTGATCTGGTGTACACACTCCTGAGATCATAGGCATACACCCTCCTGTGATCTAGCACACACACACACACACACACACACACTCCTGAAATCAGAGGATCAGAGGCATACACCTTTCTGTTATATAGCACACACCAACTCCTGAGATCATAGGATCATAGGCATTCACCGTCCTGTGATCTAGCACACACACACCCACTCCTGAAATCAGAGGATCACAGGCATACACCTTTCTGTTATATAGCACACACCCTCTCCTGAGATCATAGGATCATAGGCATACACCCTCCCATGATCTAGCACACACCAAATCCTTAGATCAGAGGATCAAAATCATCTGCTTCAAGCGAGCGAGAGTGTGTGCAGTGAGTTTGGCTAGCTAATGTGCAGTGCTGGTTGCAGTCTGTCTCACTCTAATGAATTCTGCAGTGCCTTAAGTTTAAAAAAGGCGCTTCCAGACTACAGTACGGTCTGGATGTCTAGCAGGAAAAGACTAACACAGGCTGCTCCGGAGAGCTTGATTAGCCGACTCACCGCAGCTATGCTAATCATGCACCTAGCACTGCTCCACTGAACCGGCTCTGCTCCTCATCTCTGCAACTAGACAAATAGTCTGAACTCCTCCCTCTTTCGTCTGAATTCTCACCTGAAAACAACATTAGTGTCCTGATCCGACAACCCTGGAGCCATTGTTGCCACACCTTTTGGATCAACAACGCACACTTTCAGCAGAACAGATCCAGTTCCGCTTCAATCCGCCCAATGCTCCTCACCTTGGCGGGTCAAGGGAAAGCGGTGCGATCGCTAAAGAAAGCCCTCTGCACCAATGCAAGCATGAATCTTGGGCTCTTGTCATATTGCATAGTTGCTGTGCAGAGAGGCCTTTGATAGCATGTTTAGGGCAAATGGAGCTTACAGAACATTTAATTTTTTTTTTCTCAAATTAAATAAGTTCATATATGTAGGGTTAGTTGTAAGTTTATCAAAATCGTTTGTAGATACATTGAAATCCAGTGTGCTAGTGTGTGATTTTTGAGTAGCCTCTTCTTGACGCACAGTTCCTCTTCTACGACTGCAGAAACAAGACTGGATGAAGATGCAACAGGCATGGTGACACAGTTCCCAACTGTCACTGTAAAGATGTAAAAAAAAAAAGTGTGTAGTTCTAGTAAAACCATAATATATATTTAATACATCTATATTAAAGTATCTATCTATCTACTTGTAGCAGGTAAAACCAGCCCCTTGTTTGGAACAGACGTAATTTGAGTTGTGTTTCGTGATAATGATGAAGATGTGAGAAACTAGAGGTCAGAGCCATTCTTCTTGGAAGCAATCAGTAAAATGGCCTCATTAAATTTGATGACCTTGACCTTTCTAAGGATCAAACTAACAGCTTTGTTGTGTTTACAGACTACAGCCGTTCCAAAAGCAGCTATTGATCACAGCGGAAATCTCAACATATGATGATAAACAACTAGTCATGCACCCCTTACCCTCATCCAGAACCCGGAGGCTGTCGGGGCTGGTAATTATAGGGACTGCTAGTAAACCAGGCACATCCATGACTACTTTTAGTGAACAGTCACACCCATCCCTGGAATTCCTGGAAGTGAACATTCCTGGTTTGGCTGCGTCAAAGTGCCTACTGTAATTATGTGGCCTTTAATTGTGCTCTGTTAACACCGTCAGGTTGGGATGAGCTGTGACCAGAGAAGAGCCTCTTGTCTGTGGATTTGAGGCCGATTGGATTTGGTGGGAACAGTTTGTATTGTTATAAAGGATCATTCTTTTGTCACCATTTCGTTCTGCCGTGATCAGAAGAGAAAAACAATAAGAGAGGAAAAAAAGGCAAAGCACTCGGGCCCTGTTGGAGGTTTTCGAGTCCTCTACTTATGACTGTTTTTGTTTTATTTGTTTCGGGATGTAACAAGTAAAGTATTACAAAGGACTAAATCAGGAGCAGTTAGCAACTTTTGTTCATTGATAATTCTGTTCCTTTGTCTTGTTTCTCCCTCACTTCAGAGAAGTGTTGAGAGGGGGAAAAGTGGCATGGGTTGGACACACACACACACACACACACACCGAAGTCTTAATTTAGGTTTCTGATTTGTGGGTTTGTTGTAGTAGTGTGACAGAACGCTCCACTTTAAGGTAACACATCTTTATTGCAATATTTTACGTTAGCTGTCACATCCTATGTCCCATGTCTGAGCGCTTAACGTTTATTAAACATAACGGTATGAAGTACCTGGTGACCAATCTCCATCCGGTCTAGCTAGTATATTCATAAATGGTGGTTGGGTTTTGGCAAAGGGTCTGATAGGTCACCTTCTATACAAGGTGATACATCAGACCAACAATAGTTTTGGAAATCTCTTTTGACAAAGGAAGGAGAATGTACAAAACATCCAGGTTTTTGAATTCTGCTTGGAATAAGTTGCTTCACGTGTTTTAAGGCAGCCAGAGAGATACTGTGGGTATTCGCACAGTCACAGCTAAACCAGGCCAGGCCGCCACACCGCAAGGTAAATGGGAATCTTATACTCAGCCTCCTTCATCCTTTCCTTCAAATTCCAGGGATATTTCTGTCTTCCCACGCCAAGTAAACAAACTAACACAAAGACTAAGGAATGTAGACAAGTCCCTCTGATGTCTCTGTGTGTGCGTGTCTGCGTGTGTGCGTGTTTACAAATTTGAATTCAAGATTCAATGTGAAGCAATGGAGCTGTTTACATTGTTCAGTTATTTATTTACTTGGTAGTTTGAATTATTTAAGAATTTAATTTGATCTGTCAACTATTTAACCATTAATGTTAGCCAGTTATTTCAATCATCTATGCTGTTCTTTTAGCAAATATGTAATCGGTTTAATTCTACTTACAAAAAGGTTTAAACCTAAACCTCTGTTTGCTAACACGCTCTGGACTTCACGTGGCACGATATGTAGATATGCTTTTGATTCTTTGATCTAGTTATTTGAGGTATACCCTGCAAATCTGTTTTGATATCACTACCCTAGAGAAGAAGCCACTGCTGTCACATCAGTCTGCAAGCGTAGAAAATACATTTGACCTACAGTCTCGGGAACTACAGTACATCCTGGTGCGATGAGGTGAGGTGACGGGCGGCACGATCCCGCCCGCGAGTCTCCTCTCACTGGGAGCGAGCCGGGCAGAGAAGTGCTAACAGGAATGATGCTCTGCGAGTGCTTCACCTGTGTTGGTGTTTTCCCCCCTCTGGCCTGTCTGTAATTACCAACAGGAAGCTTCAGACCACACATCTCCTGTGGGATGCCTCCTCACACTGGGAGGAGCGGGGGAGGGAATCCTGAACACCAGCTAGCAACCGTGTGCAAACTGGAGCTCTTCACCTGTACTGATCAGCGGCTGCGTCGTGTGAACACTGCCTGTAACTTATCGAAATATCTGATTCCGGATCAATGTGAAACATCGTAGAGTTCCCCTTTACCAATGATTAATTCATTATTTTGATTGCCAAAAGACCCAATGACGTCTGAGTCAACTAATTGAGATCTGGGGAAAAAAAACCCGACTTTGTACCATCGAAGTCTGAAATGTCTTTTTAGTACAATGTGCTACATTGTGTTATTTCCATTGAACGTGGTGATTTTCCTTGTTCGTGGATTTTGGCAGCCCAGACGTGGCCGTTACGGTTGATGATGCGCTCACTCCTCGGTGGCCTCACTATGGCTCAGAGCACCTTGTGAGCAGTCTGTTTGTCAGGCCCGGAGCGATTGGTAAGTTTTGATGTCCAGTATCCTCTGGGAGGCTCAGAAGATGAACCGGACAGCACCCGCGCTTGGCCATGTGGAGCTGTGAGCGGGCCGAATGAAAGGGGATCCTTGTTCCACCGATGCGGATTAGATGTGGAAGCGACACACGCTACCGACCGACTGGTTTTGTGAATGACTGATTCACTGACTGGACAGTTCACACCGACAGGCTGTCTGCTTGTAACAGAGCACGCTTTGTACGAGACCGGAAACACTGAAATATTGTTGTGTTTTCTGTCCATCATCAGCTTCTTGTTCTGCATTAAGGACTGCACTGTGTTGGTGTTGGTTCCTAATTGAGCCTGAGCACTGAAACACTGGGAGAGCACGGAATGTATGTAGGGTTTTGTAAAAAAAATTGTTAGGGACAACTCCACACTCACTCAGTTCGAGCAGTCAGTCACCGACAGCAAACTCCCAAAAATGGGGAAAAAGAAAGTGAGTCTGGAAACGTCTCTAATGTTAATTTCTTCATCTGTTTTGAGTGGCCTGTGTGTGTTTCTATAAATTGAACATTGCTGGTTGAGCAAGGCAGTGGATGCACATGGTATTTATACAATGCTTGTTTGACATTTTTTGATTCAGGGAAAGACTAAAGAGAAATTACAGCTTAACCAGGGGCCAGACCCATTTAAAGCTCAGCCTGAGAAATCAAAGCTGTAGTGCACATACGGTGAATAAGGCCTAAATGCTGATGGATGGATGAATGAAATGGTGCAGATTGATTTTCTTTTGTCTGCCGATCAGTTGTAACAGACGGTTACATAGCCCTGGTTATATTTTTGTTAGTGGTGAGGGAAGGTCAAGGTCTGATCCCTTGAAGCTCTCAATTGAATTATTGTCCTCAAATTAATTGACAGGGGCAAAATGTCTGACTTCAGGTGTATTTAGGTTTTGATTAGCTGTTCATACGTTCAATAGAACTCTGGATATTTATTGAATATTACTGATAAAGGCAGTGAGAGAATCAACTGGGACTTCATCAATCTGTCATCCTGTCTGTTTGTCAAAACTATATCTACCAGTCCATATCTGGTTAAATCCGCTCCCTGTATTCCCCAACCAGAACATCCTCAGCAAGGTAGCTACGTCTTCTCGTTGCAGTGGTCATTGTCTATATTTGACATTTAAAGTACATCCCTGCCCCCAAAAAATATTTCTTAACCTGTATGCTTGATAGTACAGTGGCATGCTGGCGAGAACTGGTCAGCAGGGCTGCACGATTGATTTGATGTAAATGTTCACTTCACTCATTTACCCCACATTGAGAATATAATGGTGCCTGATAGTGGATCAGCACATCAACCTTGGACAGGAGAAAGGGAACGCTCCCGCTTTTAGCTAGAATGCAGCAGCTTCATGAATCACACTCTGAACTTTTTTGTCTTGTCTTCTCTTGGCTCGCACAACCTTTGAACAAGTATTGTTCTGTGCATAAGATGGCGAGAGAGGGACAGAAGCTATACATCTCAAAATGTGAACCAACAACTGTCAAAAATCTCAGACTGAGATTTCAGTCTAAGTCTGAAACTGAAACTGAAATCCATGTAGATATTTGGACACTCCCAAGCCCTAAGGTAACTTTCCTGAGGGCTCGGACCTTTATTAGCTTGTTAGAGCCGTGGTGTGTTGTTCCCAATCCTTGTGAGGCAAGGCCACGTGATGCAAAGTTCAAAGCTTTATTAATACCCTCCTCAAACCTTGCTCCAACAATAGGCAGCCTTAAGCAGCGTGTCGGTCCGAATGGCGAGGGTTGAATATTGTGATTGGCCAGTGAGCCCAGTCATGACAAGTGCCTGGAGCATGCTCTCATGCGCACCTCGACTGATGACATGACAGGTACAGAGAGAGGCCTTTGCCGAGTTCTGCCTTCCTGCTGAGAACGGCTGAACGTCACAGGAGCGCACACAACTAAACTACTGGTGTAATGCACCAGCGTGGCGGGATTTCTCCAGGTAGAAGAGACGGAGCGAAGCCATGTACTGCCCACGGCACCAAAATAAAGCAACAGCAACAAAGCACTTTGTTAGAAATATGAGAAGTTTCGTTGTGAAACTGCGGTGGGACAACTAACTGACGGGCGCTTAGCTTGAGGTAATTAATGGACGTCACTGCACTAACTTGCATTGAGGATCGAACACCTAAAATATTAACGGACCGATTTCCGGTTGACGCTGTGGGTAAAAGAAGTCAATACAGATGCCCATCTATTCAGACATCTCACTGTCCATGTTATCGTTAAACTGAGCAATACTTTTGTTAAAGCCTGGAGCGTCATCTCAGCAACTCAAGTCCGTGTGATGCATCCTGTTCCCAGCCCCCTGTTTGGGTTTTCATGTGTGAGTCGCTTGAATGAATCAGTTTACCCAGACGTATTCCCGCCATCCAGCTGGTGACTGGTGTGAGTTTCCCAGCCGACCTTCCTGCTGGGCTGGTATTTCTGTTTCCCTGGAAGCCCCCTATTGGCATTTTGACCCACAGCAGTGATTTTTATCCCGTGGCCAGAGCAGAGCGCCCTGTAATGGCAGAATGGAAAAAAAGGTAAACTGCTTTTCCGTGCGCATAAACTACAGTAACTTTTTATAACCCATCTCCAAAGTTTTGATAACGCTGTCTGACGGAAGCAACAAAGCAGGAAAACATTTTCACTTATAAAGGTAGATTCCTTAGTAAAATTGTGAAAACCAAATACACACAAGAACTCCATTTAAAAATATCAACGTCTCCTTGGTCAAATCATTGGGGTTTTCTGTTTTTCACTTTAAAGAGCTAGGAGATGTCTTAAATGATCTCATTTTCTACTCATGTGGTCCAGTATTCTATGAGTCTGAGATACATGTTTCTGAATGGTTCACTTTTCTGCTCGGCTTAGTTTTGTTTGTTGATTTGTGTTTGGCTCCCCCAGCTGGCAGCCCTGCCACTGAGTATGTGCGTGTGTGCATTGTTTGTGAGTGCTAGATGCTCCTTTCAGAAAGATGTGATGTGTTAAATGGTGTTTTTAGTTTCCTCCTCTCCTGCCATCTCCATTTTAGCCCCATTCCTTCTCCTCCTTCTTCTTCATCCTCTGTCCACTTCCCCTCGTCTGATTCCTCTTCCTCCTCATCTGTTGTTCGTTCCATTCCTCGTACGTCTACATTCTCTTCCTCTACCCCATCTTTTTTCCTCTTAATCCCTCACCTCGTCCCCTGGCGCTGTAGCTCTGCATTAACCTCTCTAAAAGTGTAGTGAGGAGGAGACGGGGGATAAAAGTTGGGATCTATTATGTGGCAGCCGATGTACACTGTGTACCCCCCCCTCCCCCCCCCCCCAGCCTTCCACCTACCCTGCACTGGTCAGACAGTGAGCGAGGAGGCTTCCGACAAGCGGCTCCGGCGCTGAGACGAACTTCAGACGGAGATTATCTCCTTCCTCTCCCCCCAGCTCTCTACAGGCACAGTGCAAGATTACACCTTTTCCAACACAGCTCCCATCACCCCATGCTGGGGTCAGAGGGCGAGATGGAGTCGGGGGGCGGTGGGGGCTCTGAGCAGAGAAAGAACATTCTGTACCAGAGAAAAGGCAGCACTGGTTCCCTCCTGCTGAGCACGAACAGTCACCGTATGGTTGGTGGGACCACACAGTCTGATGGTTCTGATTGGCTTTCCGTGTCAGTCGGGAGGCAGCCCCTGAAGGTCATGTCATGGTCACTGCCTGGTGAGGATAGTTTGTCCTAATGGAAGGACAGTAGCTATCTTCTCCCTCATTCACCCAATTTTGTAAATGGAAAAACTATCAGAGGGCTTCAAATGCCTGGCACCTCACTGATTTTTAAAATCTTAAATATTAGGTATTTCCCAAACTGTGCTGGATTAGTGTCACGATCGAGGTGCTTTATGTTTGGTCAAACAAGTGTAGACCAACAGTAAAAACAATAATATAATAAATTACTGGTTGATTTAGAACTGCCACTTTTTCCATTGTATTTCTGTCTTGGTGAATTGTTTACCAGAAACACGGAAATATGAAAATCATACCCTTGAACACAGAAATGCACATTGTTTCCAGCGCGAAAAGGCTGGTAATTCCACGGTGTCTCCCATAACCCTTATGAATAAACTTTTACCGTTATATATGAGTGCTGCAACAATTAGTTGATTAGCGAGAAGTATTTTCCCGCGGGACGAACTGCTGGCACACAGCTGCGGACAGCAACGTGCCTCCTTCAAAGTGTTGAGCTCCAAGTTAGAGAGGAAAAAGATCAACCAGATGGTTGGAACCTCTCTGTTGTGTCTCAGGCCCCGGGAATGACTTCCTATTCCAATTTGACATCTGCTTTTGTTTTTTTGTTTTCTGGAGGCTTCTACTTCAAAGAGCTTTACAGTTTCGTGTCCGGCTTCTTTCTGCATCAGTTTATCCATTTTTAATACAGTACTAAAACAAGAACATGCTGCGAGTACGATGGGTAAAACATTGTTTCTGGGGGCCGTCCTAGAAATCACAGAAAAGTAATACGGCGAAGCAGTAGGCATCTCCTTTGGCCTGGTGTCCTCTGCTTGTTTTTGACGGAGTTCATCGAGGCAACATGTTGAAACACATTTGAGTTAGTTTTTTTGTTTTTTATCTCCCCACATCCTACATAATTTCCCATAACTTGTTTTTGCTTGGGTTTCTCTTTAAACACAGCCCTGGCTAACTGAAGCCGATGACATAATCAAAATTACAGTCTTTTGTTCATCTTGTTTTTCACTCAGATGTGTACGTCCCGCATCACACGCATGACACACACACACACACACACACACACACACACACACACACACACACACACACACACACACACACACACACACACACACACACACACACACACATGACTCACAAATAATTTCAAGCAGTGATTTCCCGTTATTCCACTGCAACTGGTGTGTGTTTGTGTGGCAGACAGTGCAGGCGCTGTGGAGGTTGTGAGTGTTTCTCCCTTTGGATCAGCTTTGGTCAGGAAAAGCTGCGTTCAGGGTGGACACCAACCTTTTGGTTTTTTCAACAACAACAACAAAAAGTTTCTGTTTCTGTTCTCCATGCCTGTTTGATGGCAATGGGCTAAATGTAAAAATCTACTCAATGAGGCCGATACCAGACCCAAACATAACATCATTTGGTTCCCATTCTAACAATGTGTGTCAACTCTGCTATTAGCTGCTTAAGTGTCTGGTTGCTCTCTGTTTCCATCACACTGGATTCAGATTCCCCCTACTAAGGCAGCTGTGAGGTACGGCTCCATTCCACACGTAGGTCAGTCCAGTGTTTTCCTCCCTTAGCTCCCAATCCGCTTTTCCTGTCAACAGTTACAGTATCCTCTTATTTAGAGGGACACCACAGCAACCCCAGGAGTTATTTGTAGCCATGCTTGTCGGAAAACCCGGACTGGAGGTGTTTTTCTCACTGTGGATCTGGTGGCATGAGCCACGCACAGCACTACTGGGCTCAACACCAACTACTGAGTTGGACAAAAGCTCAGCCTTCGTTTTTGTTGGATTTGTTTTTGCTGGCTCCATTTACGTTATGTGTTTCTTTTCTTTTTTTTTGCACACAGTTGTTGGTTTGATATGAAGCCGCTCGCATGGCTTACACTTGTTAGTGCCGTTTTTTTATTTAGTCTTTTACGAGCTCTATTCTGGGCTTGTTCACGTGTGTACACACATGCATTGTCAGTCATTCTCCAGTAAATCTGAATCATTTGTTCAGGACTGTAGCCAGGAGCGTCCTGCCAGAGGCCAATTTGAGCTGAGGACGCACTGGTTGGATTTTTTTGCGATGCTCTTTCATTCGCTAAAATAGGGACACGCGCCTTAGTTTTTATATCGTTGGGTACTAGATGTGGATCACAAGAATAGGCGCACTCGGGCAGGCTGTCAGTTAAACCCTGAGCACATGTGCAAGATCAATATTGTGGCCAATCAGAGTATTTGTTGATGATCACTTACAAATCTTCTATTATTGCAGCAATGTGTTCATAATAAATCACATAGTCTATAAGATGATGTTTAGTGCCCTTTGTTGTCTTTGTTTTGTTGAACCAACAATCCAAAACCCCATAGATAAATCTTTTAGCATTTTGATTGAAAAGACTGATCCAATCTTCTGTCAATCAGCGACCGACTAATCGTTGCCGATTATACGCCAGAGATTTAAAAATGCCACATTGTGCTCCGTTATCACGCTGGAGCTGTATCCTGATACTGAAAGTGGCAACGCTATTTTGCAGAAAATTGCTTTACCAACTGTAATATAGCCTATAGTGGCTTTCCATTAAGTCAATATGCATTGCTGCATGTCGGTGAAACTTTTAATGACGCGTGCCTTCGCAATCTATTTGGCTTTGACTAGAATAATGTTTACCACATATTGTGTTTCGTTGATTTATTTACATGCCAATATAATAGATCCAGGTCCATACAAGCGTGGTTGTTCTTATAGCGTTATTCCTGCAGCATTCAAACAGTAACACGAAGTGACACGATCAAAAAAACTGTAGGCCTCCTGGCCACTGTGTCACCCTTCATGGCTTCATGGCTTCCCACTTAGTGATGCCCAACTGTCCCTCCCATACACACAGAGCATAACACAAAGAAAACAAATAAAACAAATGGCTCTTACAGTAGCCTATTAATTGTTGTGTGCTTGATTGTAAGATGTAAGGAATTCAAATGTGAGCATGTGTAACATGTTGTATTATGGATGGATGTCTATGAAGCTAATGGATGGGTGGATGGGTGTCTTGCTATGATTTTTTTTTGGGGGGGGGGGCATGACCTGAGCTTTGTGTTTGTCCACATAGGGAAAACCTTTCCCATGCTGTGTCTGTCCCTCTTACCAGAATGCCCCGAGAGGTGTGCGAGGCAAGCGTGCACGGCGGATGGCGAGTGCTGCCACCCTCAGTGTCTTGGCAGCTGCACCGCCCCCGGCAGCGACACAGCATGTGCCGCATGCGTGCACTACTACCACCAAGGGCGCTGCGTGGCCGAATGCCCTCCCGGCACCTACAAGTTCGAGGACTGGCGCTGCATCAGCGCAGAGCTGTGCTCCAAAGTCCACCTCCCCGAATACGACAGCTTCATCATCCACGGCGAGGAGTGCATGCCTGAATGCCCTTCGGGATACACACGCACTACGCCCGATAGGTGAGCCGGAGTGGAGCCACTGGGTGGAGGTACTCTTATTGTTGGCCTGACATTGGTACCAGTTCCACACCCTGCCATTAGTGGTCCTCTCTCAAGTTTCATCAGGGCAAAAGGAGCTCAGCACTATAGCTACAATGAAGGGCCCTCAGTTTATATAATGGAAGTTTCTGGTTAAACTTGGGAATTTCTCCATGACGTAATTTTAGCTTGTCTAGAGTTAACAAACACTTGACAAAAACATGAAAGGTCAAGGGGAGAGCTTAAAGACTTGAGTCAAATCATGTGTGTCACTGAAGCGACACGCTGCACATTTACCACCTCTGTCTGTCTGTCTCCAGTATGACCTGTACGGCCTGCGACGGTCTGTGTGATAAAGTATGCGAGGAGAAGGTCATCGACTCCATGGATGCCGCTCAGTCTCTCAAAGGCTGCACCGTTATCAAAGGCAACCTGCATATCAACATCCGCAGAGGCCGTGAGTACTGCGGCGCACCACAGCGACGCGACAGCCCCGACTGACATTTCCACTGCGGCCAGTGTTAGTTAGGAGTTCACATTCACTGAACCATTTTGTACGTGGTTCTCAGCCGGACTAGACGATTATTATGACCCCATCAGTTGCATACCATTGATAAAGCATGACTGGTGACATCAAAAGGAATTGGATCCATGTCAGGGGACATCAGTAGGGAACCCTGCATCTTTACATTATTTCATAACATTTATTTAGGTAGAAACACATAATTGCAGATTATTGGTTTTATGAAAACGTTGAATGTTTTTTTAAGGTCAGTTAGTAGATTTATCAATGTTGAATGATTGTGTGTACTTTTATTTTTGGCTATACATATCCCTTTGAGACATAAGCAGGATTTGTATTTGTATTATAGAAGCAATGTCAGGATTAGCATTCAGTCTGTCTGCAAAGACTAGTAACTACCACAACTAGTAACTCGAAGTTGACCACTTTGGGTTTTTTCAGTGGCTGATAAAGATATTTAGAGAAGAGGGCGGCGAAGGCCAACATGTACTGCCAAAATTACAAAATGTCGTTGTTTTCACTTTTATGTTATTGAATAACAATGATAACACATGAGACACACCATTGCTAAAATTAGATGAAGATTTTATTTTTGAAAATATAAATAGGCATTGTCTCGTTCTGTGCAAGTAGATGCTGTTTGTAAGAAGTGCACCTTACTTATTATTTTAGAATTTTAGAAAATTTCTGTTTAAAAAAAGCTAAAACTTTCATTTAAATGTCTGCAGGCTTTTTTTCCGGCCTTAGGGGCATAGTGAACGGCCAATGCTGATTATCTCAACTCCAGATATCAGTCAGTTAATCACTACTAGGAACTGAATAAATTCCAGGTTTCACTAAAAAAAAAAAAGAACAAGGAGGCAAGTAGGAAAATTTATATACTGAGAAAAAAACAGTAGTATGCAGAAGAGGAAATACATTCATGAGGTTTTCAATAAAACGTGGCCCTCAATAATACCTCAAAGTTCCATGTGTTATATATACCGCATGGAATATAAAAGCAAGATTTACAATTCAGTCATAGTGTCATGAATCTTGTTTAGCCAGGAATATAAAAAAAATTGAGCCAAGTGTGCCCATGAATACATAAATGGACTAAATGTCGGTGTGTGTTTAGACAACATGGTGGCAGAGCTGGAGAGTTTCACGGGTTTGATCAAGAGGGTGACGGGTTACGTGAGGATTAGACACTCCCACACTCTGAGCTCCCTGGCCTTCCTCCGCAGCCTGAGATACATCGACGGAGAAGTCCTTCTAGATGAGTACGAACACACGTGCACACACACGTGCACACACACGTGCACACACACACACGCACACACACATTCTGATCACAAATGAGTAGCTGTACTCTGTGCCAAAGTCAGACTTTGAATTTGTTGCAACACTGATGTGAGGAATGAACAATGTGGCAGGTCGAGGTCACTGAGATTTTGTTTTGACTGTGAGGGTGCAGACTAGAGCGGAGACAGACTTAAATGTTTTGGGTTGGATAACTAATATCGTGAAAGGATTAAAAAAAAACTCACTAAAGAATTTTGTTTTTGACTTGAAAAGTAAATCAAATGACTGAACCTAACGGCATTTTGCGCCCCTGCACATTTTTTATTTTTATTTTTTTTTTATTACAAGACCTTGCATGCAGCATAACTTCCAGTAGTCCAAGGAAAGGTTCTCTCAGGGTCATGGAGTGGCCTTCACTCCCGCTTTCTCTCTGCTTCTCCTTGAGCTCACAGGAATCGTACTGTCCCAAGGCACACATTACAGTCATTCTTGAATGTCTGGGTGTTACCCAATGACTCATAAAAACTCCTCTCTTCTCCCCTCTCCCCTCCTCATCTGCAAACCCCCCTTTTCTTTGACACCTCTGTGCATTTTCTCCATTATGCACTAAAAAGACATTGTCCTTGGTGGGAAAGTTGGCCCTCAGCTTGGCACGAATTACACCACACACAAACTTGAAGCAGAAACAGCACACAACAGCGAATAGAGATTTAAGAGACTCGCTGTTACCATCACTCATTCATCCTGTCCTCTTTCTGCCCTCCAGCATGTATGCCTTCGCAGCATTCGACAACCAGCAGCTCCAGTATCTCTGGGACTGGAAGCAGCACAATCTCACCATCAAAGCAGGAAAGCTGTTCTTCAGAGCCAACCCGAAGCTCTGCACGTCGGAGATCCGCAACATGTGGGACAAGACAGGCATCCGTGGCCGCTTTGATGAGAGTGTTTTCCGAAACAACGGCGACCGAGCCAGCTGTAAGAGTCAGATGAGCTCAAGTCTTAGAACCCACAGCAATTTAAATTGCCGTGTCCAGTGCATGTGCAGGAGATACTTTACTCGCAGTTTGAAAACACCTCCCCTGAGCCTGACGTTGCTCCGCACCATGTGTCTATTTATTTTGTCTACATGACTGAATTGCTGCACATGTAACAGAAACATATTGAAGTACTTTGATTTTAACTCTGCTCCGACTCCCCCTCAGGTGAAAGCACTATCCTGAAGTTTAAGTCCAGCAGCACCAGCAGCACAAGGATCAAACTGACCTGGCAGCGGTACCGGCCTCCTGACTACAGAGACCTCATCAGCTTTATTGTCTACTACAAGGAGGCGTAAGTGATTCAGAGTGGCCCCAGTCATTAGCTGCATCCCTCCCCGGGCTAGTTTAAGGATAAGAAACAAATGTTTAAAGTTTTTCATTAGCAGGACTTTAAATGCACTCAACAATAAGTTTTTAATCCAATTTTCCAAAAGTCTGCGTGTCCATGCGCTACAATATTAGAAGTTGGGGCAATCAAGATAAACAGCTGCTGGCACACATTCTCAGGTCAAGTGCCATCAAACCATTGCAGGAGAAGAGAATATGGCATGGTTATTTTGATGTATTAGTTGAGAAAAAAAAAATTTTGATTTTTTTTTTTGATTTGCACAAATGGAAAATGCACAAAAAAACACTTGGATGCAAACGCACCCTGTGTTTTCTAATGCTGTTTATCGTTTGATACATTAGATACATTAACATTCAATTTTCAGATTTTTAAGTTCAAAGTCAACCCCCTTAATTATTTATGTGAATATAACTGTAATTAACAAAGCCAAATATTCAATGCTTTATTATTAACCTCTGACATTAACTGTGTTGGTTCCAGGCCTTACCAGAACATCACAGAGTTCGAGGGGCAGGATGGCTGTGGCTCCAACAGCTGGATCATGGTGGACGTTGAGCTGAGGCCAGACAAGGACTTGGACCCCGGCGTCCTGCTGTCCAGCCTGAAACCCTGGACGCAGTACGCCGTCTTCGTCAAAGCCATCACGCTGATGGTGGAGGACAAACACATGCCGAGTGCCAAGAGCAAGGTGGTCTACATCCGCACAAGCCCCTCAGGTAAAAAACTAAACACAAAACTTGCCAAAAGGGAGGACTTGTGGTTTAATCAAGTCTCCAGTAATTCTCCAGAAGTCTTCATCTTACAGGACTGTAGTGGGACAGTCAGAGAATGTCAGTGGAGATTGACTGCTGGAAGTTAGAAAATAATATTAGAATTAATGGACATTAGATTTCACCTGTTTTAACTGTGAGGTGAACATACTTACTGACAGGCAATTCTCTGTTCACATTGCTACTTGTTTTTCACATACGCATGGGATTGTTGTTTTATGATAAGGGTGTGATAACATTCCTGGATTCGATCCCGACGTACTTGTATGGAGATGGAAGAGGAAGAGCATTTTTGTAAAAAAGTAAACACAGCTGCAACTGGAAGAGATGAAGTAAAGAAAGCCCCTCACAAAAACTATAATACAATTAGATGGAATTGAAGGCTGCTTTAAACAAATCCAGCTGCACTGGAAAGAAGTGCCGTGATGTCAGTGAATTACATCTGCACTGGCCGACTCTCTACATCCAACCCTGGAGGAGGAGAGGATTACCGAAAAGCTGCTCGAAATTTTTCTCATCGAGTTGCCTGACGAGACTGAGGTCAGAATAATTTAGATTGTTGTCTTCTCTCTCTCAGCGCCCTCCATGCCTCAGGATGTGCGGGCGTACTCGAACTCCTCGACACAGCTGGTGGTGCGTTGGTCGCCCCCTGTCTCACCAAATGGAAACCAGACTTATTACCTGGTCAGATGGCAGCAGCAAGCCGAAGACCGGGAGCTGTACCAGCACAACTACTGCTCTAAAGGTACACACACACACACACACACACACACCTTAAACACTCAACGTTACTTCCAGTTGTTGAGCGTACACCAGTCAGTCAGTCAACATTAAACTCATTCTCCTCTTTATCCTGCAGAGCTGAAGATCCCCATACGGATTGCCGCTATCGGTGTGGGAGACCAGGAAGAGGACACCAAGCCCACCAAGCCGGATCCTGAGGGGGCAGATAAAGGTCCCTGCTGCCCCTGCCCCAAGTCGGTGGAGGACCTGGAGGCAGAAGCTGCTGACGCCTCCTACAGAAAGGTCTTTGAAAACTTCCTGCACAACTCAATTTTTACACCAAGGTAAGTTACACATCATCGTTATTTCCATTGTTATTCTTAGTGGTGGATCAGCCATGTCGTCTTTAACTTCATCTTTAATCCATCTAAAACAAAAAACAGAGAGGTGATAGGACAATACTATTCTCTTCTGCACTGTCTTTATGTAGTTTTTGTGTAGTATCTATAATTGCAGAGCAGGTCTGTACCTGTTTTTTGTCTTTTGGCCATCGTATAATAATGATTAGTTTTTTGTTTTTTTTAAACAGACAGCACAAAAAAAGGGGGAACTGAGTCCAATTGATCTCTACATAATGTTTCTGCTACTCTCTGATTTAGTGAGACAGTATGCTTCGTTGTACAATCACATACACACGCACACACACACACACACACACACACACACACACACACACAGTTCAGATGTGAACTACTTCTCTGCATGTTTTGCTAATGCCGAGGGAAAAAAAGGCTGTTCTTAGTTCCAAAGAAAGAACCTGGCTCATCATGTTGCACTGCATTTCCGCCTCAGTCTCAGTGTTTCCAGTGTGATTGTAATAGACATCCCAGAGACTTTCTATATTTGATGGAACTGTTTGAAATCAGTAAAGTTTTTCCTGAAAAGAGGATTATTATTTAAGATTAAAAGTTAAACTTTCTGAAAGGATGTAACTGAACACATTTGGTTCTGGATGAAGCAAAACCTGGTCTTGTGCTTCATCCACCTTTATTTTATGCAGGTTATAGAGGTGGATGAAGCACAACGCTGTCTCCACTTATCGCACGTCTCTTTGTTAATGTTACATTTTCATTTTGCTGTCGCTAGTTGGTTTAAAGGTGAGTTACATTGTTGAATTTTGGGCAGGAGAACAAATGGCAACTGCTCTTGTTTTGATTGTTCTTTGGAGTATTGTCAAAATCCAACTTCTCTTTACTCCCTCTCTTCCTCTCCACTTGTATCTCCACCCTACCATTCTTTTCCTCTCACCTCCAGGCCACCAGACCGTCGCCGCAGAGATCTCTTTGGGTTCGCCAACTCCACTCACTCCCGCCGCCACCGTCTGCACACCAACAGCAGCCACGTCCCTCCTCATCAAGCCGCCGGTAACAACAGCAGCAGTACCACCGCCGAACCAGAGCAAGCAGACAGGGAGTTTGAATTCATGGAGCAAGCTGTGTCGGAGCGCGAGCTGCAGATATTCGACCTGCAGCCGTTCACAGTTTACCGCATCGACATTCACGCCTGCAATCGACAGGTTCAGCGTTGCAGCGCGGCGGAGTTCGTCTTCTCCAGGACCAAGCCTGCAGGTTAGAGGAAAAGTGTAATTCAGGTCTTCTCTGCCACTGGGGCCCATCTGTATTTTGTTGTCTTGGGTTGTGTTGTTTTAAGCAACATGTAACCTCACAGTTCGGTCACCACGGTAACCTATTTTCCCTGTGTTCTCCAGAAAAGGCCGATGATATACCAGGCCAGGTGACCTGGGAGGGCCACGAGGACTGGGTGTTTCTGCGCTGGCCAGAGCCGCCTCACCCCAACAGACTCGTCCTCATGTATGAGATCAAGTTTAAACTGGCTGCTGAGGTAAGATGGCATCTGCATATCCTCACGCAGTAGCTTCAGGACTAATAGAAAATAAAATAATACTGAAAAATTGAGAATTATTTAGGAGATTTTATTTATCAGAGCTCTCCACATTTGAATATATGTTGGTTGACCTCCGTCTGACAAGTCGAAATCAATATCCCCTTAAGGCTTAAATGACTTTAGCTTCATAGACTAAATTAGTCTGTTGCACACCCAGATGTAGATTGTAAAAATCAAAATTTTCTTCTTCAACTTCAATATTTTTGTGTATAATAAACAATTTTTAATTTATATATATTTCCTTAGTATCCTCTGACAAATATCCCATATTAAATCATAAGAAATGATTTGTTGTTAATGCTATATTAGGGCATGCTAATAAGATTTCTGGTCATGAAAGAAAAAGTCCTTAGACACAGATTGACCAAGTAAACAGGGGTGAAGCATTAGAAACATAATCATAAATGAAATGAAATTGCCATTTTGTGAAGTGACAACAAGTGGATACATGAAGACATATTGAACAATCAACTGGCCCAATGACCAAAGATGAGTTTTAATATTAATCAGTAATGACGATATTTATTGCACAGTAAAGATTTTGGATGCCTTGGATTTTCTGTTGTATTAGTAAATCAGTAATTCTGCCCATAACAGGTTGTCTTTTTTTTTTCCCTGTTTTTGTGTCAGACGGAAAAACACGAGTGTGTCTCTGGCCAGACGTATCAGAACCAGCGTGGCGTTCGACTTTCCAACCTCAGTCCTGGACACTACTCGGTCAGAGTCAGGGCCACGTCGCTGGCTGGCAACGGCTCGTGGACAAATGCTGTGGATCTCTACGTGGCTGAACGTGAGTGATAACACTTTGTATCTGTACACCATGGACTTCTTTTTCAGTTATTCCAATTTTTTCCTAATAAGACAGAAATGATTTTGACTGTAACAATCACAGTAATCAAATGGTTTGACCCAACAGGATATGAAAATGTCCTCTACGCAATGATCTTTATTCCTATCGCCATCATCCTCTTCATCTGCCTTCTGGTCACGATGCTGGTGGTCCTCAACAAGAAAAGGTGTGTGACTCTATGTACTGTAGTACTGTAGTGTGTGTGTGTGTGTGTGTGTGTGTGTGTGTGTGTGTGTGTGTGTGTGTGTGTGTGTGTGTGTGTGTGTGTGTGTGTGTGTGTGTGTGTGTGTGTGTGTGTGTGTGTGTGTGTGTGTGTGTGTGTGTGTGTGTGTGTGTGTGTGTGTGTGTGTGTGTGTGTGTGTGTGTGTGTGTGTGTGGTTTTATGTCTGTGTGAGTGCAAAGGTGTGTGCAAGTGTGTTTGTGGGCCTGTAAATGCTTTTGTTTTTGTTTTTGGTCAGGAACAGCGACCGTCTTGGAAATGGAGTCCTGTATGCCTCGGTCAACCCGGAGTACTTCAGCGCTGCAGAGAGTGGGTGAAATGTTTACGTGACAAATGTGGTGCAGAGTTATACTGTTGTTGTTGTGAAAGTCTGTCGATATATGATTTTTTTTCTACTTTCTGTGTAGTGTATGTGCCGGATGAGTGGGAGGTGGCGCGGGAGAAGATCGCCCTGAGTCGCGAGCTGGGCCAGGGGTCGTTTGGCATGGTGTATGAAGGCTTGGCGAAGGGCGTGGTCAAAGACGAACCAGAGACACGAGTCGCCATCAAAACTGTCAACGAGTCGGCCAGCATGAGGGAGAGAATAGAGTTCCTTAACGAAGCCTCCGTCATGAAGGAGTTCAATTGCCACCACGTGGTACATACACACACAAACGCACACCTTCCATGATTTCACACGCAGGGAAGTGAACCGTAGACTTGCAGAGATGTTTGTATGCACCTTAACCATCAGGGCCACTGGATGCTCCTCCACTTTGTCCTCATATCAACATTTTTTAAACCATTGAATTCAAGCAAGCATCCACATCAGTTTAACAAAAAATGAACAGAATGTCAGACAAAGTTGAGTCCATTCTTGCCTCAAGGCGTGCGTGCGTGTGTGTCTGTGTGTGTGTGTGTATGTGCGTGTGTGTTTTGCAGGTCCGTCTCCTGGGAGTGGTCTCTCAGGGTCAGCCCACCCTGGTCATCATGGAGTTGATGACACGCGGAGACCTGAAGAGTTACTTACGCTCGCTCCGACCTAAAGAGGTACTGTCTACTGCTCCTTCTGATCAGGTCACCAGTAAAGGGACGACTGATTATCGGATCTGATATTAAACATTTTATGATAAGATAATTTAATTTTAAAATGTGCTACTTTGGCTCTGATGCAGCCACAGTCTCTACTCTCTGGACTTTGGCAATGTCCAGGCAATGTTTGTTTGTTTAACTCCAAAATAATGCTGCTGACAGCTCCCTGCACTTTTGTGGGTAAGGTCACGTTTTGAAGGATATGTGAATCAAACATGATTTTAGGCATTTCAACTAAGTTTTGTGTTAAGAGTTTGTATGATTCTTAATGTTGATGCCTTTTGACACTTTTTTAAACACTTTTTACTGCAGAAAAATATAATTTTCAAATATCGGTTACTGCTCTCTTAGATTAGTAATCATCTGTTTCGGCCCAAAAGAAATAGTGAGAGTCAATGTAGAGAGAGGTGGGGGTCTAGACTTTTATTATTCTTCATAGAACTCCATACTACATAGTCAACAACTCTGAGGAACTTTGTATAACACGTTGAATTTGCATCACAACCAGTGGTTCAGATTTTAAGGAATCATCAGGATCTCTTCATGTAAAATCTTTCTTTCTTTCCATTTCCAGCAACAGTGGTCCAGCCTGTCCCTCCCCCCTCTAAGGAAGATGCTGCAGATGGCAGGGCAGATCGCCGACGGCATGGCGTACCTCAACGCCAACAAGTTTGTCCACAGAGACCTGGCGGCCAGGAACTGCATGGTGGCCGATGACTTCACTGTTAAGATAGGAGGTAAAGCACTGTAGGGGGGTCACAGGTCTCAGGATGGGACGGAGTTGGGAGCTTCTGTCTCACGTGGAAATGAATTGGTAGTTACTGGATGAGGAGATCGTCGGGGTAACCTTAATCCCAGTGAAGGGAACCCAGCGGTAGCTGTGTCAACATGTTGTCACCCACAGACTCAAAGCGGATCTCTTTAGTGTAAATGTATTGCAAGGCAAGTTTATTTGTATAGCAAATTTCAACAAATGCAAATAAACAGGTTTACTTCAGATAACAGAAACTACCTGTTCTAAATGTGTAACCCCTTTTAAGATAAGATAAGATATACCTTTATTCGTCCCACAATGGGGAAATTTGGTCATTACAGCAGCAAAGTGGACAGAAGAATATAGAAAAAAATTTAAAAAAGCAATAGTATGTACAAAATATAACACAATAATAACATAAAATTTCAAAAATATATAAATACTATATACAGAGCAGTAGCAATAGTTGCACATGGAGAATTAATATAAATATTGCAGTTGGTTATTGCACTTTAAGTGTATCAGTGAATTATTTTTACAGTTTGAAAATTAGAAGATAATGTCATTTTCAAGTTCTATGATACCAGCACAGAGTGGTATATGAATCTCAGTAAACAGCCCCCTCCAATGTAATACGGACCACACAACACAGCTTGTTATGTGGTCAAACCTGTTCTCCCTTCTGTCTGTCTTTTAAAACAGTCAGAAGCATCTTCCTCAAGTGCTGTGAATTGATTTCAATCATTTTCAATGTTTCACTTCCTCTCTGTGTCTGTGTGTGTGTGTCTGTGTGTACTGGTAGATTTCGGCATGACCAGAGACATCTACGAGACCGATTACTACCGCAAAGGTGGTAAGGGTTTGCTCCCCGTCCGCTGGATGTCACCGGAGTCTCTCAAGGACGGAGTCTTTACCACCCACTCTGACGTTTGGTGAGCAGACGCACACAAACAAACACACATGGCAGCTTCAGTTTTCTGTGTCAACTGTGTCCAAAAACTTCTTGTGATCATAATTGTGATAATGAAAGACACACTTATTTACAACCCACCACCCTCTCCCTCTGTAAAGGTCGTTTGGGGTCGTTCTGTGGGAGATTTCCACTCTGGCAGAGCAGCCGTATCAGGGTCTGTCCAATGAGCAGGTGCTCCGCTTTGTCATGGAGGGAGGGCTGCTGGAGAAACCACAGAACTGTCCTGACATGCTGTAAGACACACGCGCACGCACGCACGCACACACACACACACACACACACACACACACACACACACACACACACACACACACACACACACAGAGAGAAATACGAAAAGTTGTCTACATTCCTAAGTCTTTGTGTTAGTGTGTTTACTCGCCGTGGGAAGACAGAAATATCCAACACCACTCTGCCGATTAACACATCAGCAGACAGCCAGTGGCGATATTCCCTCATCAGTCTTCAATGTTATGTTTTCTTCTGCACAACTTTGGTCAAATCGTGCGTGACTTCTGTTCATTCTCACTGACAGTGAAGCTATCCCGCTGCCCTTCATCCTGCTGGTCAGTGGGATATCCACACCACAACCCCGTCTGTTTGTCACTGTGTCCTCTGGAGTTTTCCATGATGTGTTTGCACTTAATATGAAAGAGCCCGAGTATAAAACCACATCAGAGGACTGCAACCTCAAAGCACTGAGGATGGTGGAGTCATGAGGAGAACAAATGTGAAGCCACAGGGTTTTACTGTGAGAAAGCTGATGATGGCTTACTTAAAAAAAAAAGAAATCAACTTTCTGTTGATAAAAGAGTTCTATAATGATATACATATATTCTACTATACTGTGTTGTATTGCATAACTGCTAGCAGCTCAACTTTCAGGATTTTTTGATCGGCCCATTAATGCAGCAGAAGTTCTCCCGGTAATCAACAGTTTGACTTCGACAGATTTGACCATTGTGGGAGAAAGAGCAGGCCGAGTAGGGACAGAGTGAATCAATGCTCTGGGCAAAGCTCTACATTTGAAATAAATTTTAAAAAAGCACTTGGAAAAGAAAATCCGTATTTTGCCATCAATGTTGATATTGTGGTTGACCGCCACAAGTAAATCGTTGTAATGGAAACACTGCAAGGGCACTGAAAGTAAAACTTTGAATCAACTTAGCAACAGGAAGCAAACATACAACAAGTGTTTGCTTGTCGGTTGGAAGGCAGGGTTTCTCTGGATTTTTCTTTCCTACAGGACACGAGTGGCTGTAGCTCTCCCCCAGTCAGCATAAGCATTGTCCTTAAGCCTGATGGCTCATCCATGTGTATGAATGTCCATTTACCATTTATATGTTGATGCAGACTGAGCTAACCTGTGTGTTTATGTGCGTGTAGGTTCGAACTGATGCGGATGTGTTGGCAGTTCAATCCTAAAATGCGTCCAGCCTTTGTGGAGATCATCAGCAGCTTAAAGGATGAACTGGAGCCGTCGTTCAAAGACTCTAGTTTCTTCTACAGCGCTGACAACAAGCCAGCCGACGATCCGCAGGTCCACCAGGACAAAATGGACAGCGTTGACGACGTTCCTCTGGACCCCCCTTCTTCCACACAGCCGCAGCAATCCCCAGTCCCTCAACAGACCCCACCACCCCCGAGCTCAGAGGCTCCACCTGCCCCCTCACTAAGCCCCAGCTCCCCTTCATCGCCCTGTACGTCGACTGCTGCCATGGACAAACAGGCCTCCGGCCAGCCAGCGGCCAATGGGCTGTCTGGTCCGAGCCATGCGGCAGGGTCAGGGCTCGGGACAAGTGCAGGCGTAGCAATGTGCCCGTCTCTGGAGGAACTGCCACCATATGCGCACATGAACGGAGGACGCAAAAACGAACGTGCCATGCCCCTCCCGCAGTCCTCCGCCTGCTGATTGTACGGAGACACCCACCAGACTACAAACCCTGCCGCCTGCTGCTCTGCAGAACCTGATGTCACAGTGGGTGTGATCTTTTCTCCTTTTTTTTCTTTTTTTTCTAGATAAAATACAGCAAAGTGAGTGGGAAGACCAAAAAAAAAAAATCGGTAAAATATAAAAATAATTGGGAGATCTCTCTCTCTATATCTATCTATCTCTCTCTCTTTATGGCTGAACTTATTTTATAAATTGTTGTTTGCTACCTTTTTTTATATGTATTTCCAAATGGGAAAACAAAATGTATAGGCCTTTATAAAATCGACTGGAGTTTTGATTGCATTTGGGCGGGCATTATGGTGAAACGGTTAAGCATATCAAATGAGGAGGTCAGCGCCTCCGTCGGTTGGATGTCAGCGTAGCGCCAGGTCACCAGTCAATCTGACGAATCTAAACAACTGGAGGGCAGAAAGGTCAAATTTGCCAAATTTGTTGCCAAAATTGTACTTCTTATCAAACGATATCTCCTGCGGTCTTGCTCTGTAAACGCGCCGGACTGAAAAGTGGAAGCAAAACAAAAACACTTTGATCTATTACCATGCTGTTCTGAAGTCCCTGATCGAACATCCCTGCACAGTCCCACACCACTCCTCTATCCACAGCTACTGTACTCTATCAGACTGACATCTTACACCTTGGTTACATCCCCGTCACAAAGTGCTGTTCCGTTACAGTTTAACTGCCAAATCCAGTCAACGAAGAAGCAAAAAAAGAGGTGAGGACTTCAAAGTGAAAAGCATAAAGATGAACACTAGATCTATGACGTCTCAGTCGGCGACTGCTCTGTGTTCAGAAGCATCCTTGCTGTATACAAACAGGTATTTTTTTAGACTAGTATTTAGTCTCCAACATTTACAGCATCTCTACATGGGCAGAGCATTTATGTACACACTATTTGTTTGTCACTTTTCTAACTTTTCTATGGTTGGAGACATTTATCATGTACAGAACAAAGCTGCTAGTCCTTATTTCTCTTGTGGTTGTAATATAGTTAATATCTATATATAAAAAGAGAACTCCTCCAGGTTGGATCTATGAGCGTTTCCACTACAGTCCATTTCTTTATAATGCTTGTAACTGTATAAAGTGTATCTGACCTTGTTTCATTTCTGTGTTTGCGTTAAAAAAGTTATTGGCAATTCACCTTGTGTTTTTCGAAAAGGCCGGTAATGTTCCCTCCCATCCGACTAGAGGACAGTGATGGTGCAAGTGGCCATCGGTGTTCTCTCAGGACACGTTTTCAACATCGGTCCTCTAAGGTCATCGTCACACTCGGAGGTCAAGCATCACTGCTGAGTCCCAACTTAATCTCAGGTCAAAGAGAAAAGTGAAATCCTTTTCTATTTTCTTTTTTTGTGCCGTCATACCCGGGCATATCCTGTCTGGTGTGTGTCTGATTCGATGTCCCTCTAACTAGGTGGTTGCATTGTCTGAGGTCATGAGACAAGAGCATGGTCTCACTGCAGAGTTTGATCATTTCTTTTCCCTGTTTTCCGAAACGCAACATTTGTTTGACACCAACTAGAGCAAAGGTAACATCAGGCAAGCCAGATTGCTGGGGACACAGTCCTCTCACCTGCTCCACTGATGTTACACATTCATACAAACCATGGAACAGTTGTATTATACATGGGCACAGCAGTATTGTTTTCATAAGCACTGGGGAGATGGAAAGTGGGAAGTGTTGTAAAATCAAATGGGATGAAAAAATTCAATTTGCCAGGACAAAACAAAGCAAAACCGAGGTACTGAAGAATAAAGTGAACAAGAGAAAGATGACCAGAGTAAGATCAATTTAAATTTCAGAAAGGATTCAAATTAATCGGTATGCCGTATTTTCCTTTTACTCCATTTAATTGTTTAGTTAACAGTATTCTCAACCAGCTCAGTCTTTGACCGTTCTGATATCATTTGACTAGATTTTGTGGGTTCATCATTTTTGGATATAGCGGCAAGTGAACAGCGCATTTTTCTGAAGGCGAGTGCAACAAAATGGAACCTGTCTGTTTGGATAATTTCACCTAATGCTAATCAATGTCTCTCTTGAATCAAGGGTGCTGCTGGAGAAATCCATATTATTTATCTTTTTTCAACATATTAGCGTGTTTGTAGAAGATTGCTGAAGTCAAAGTTGGATTGAGAAAAAGGAGAATTATCCTACAGCTGTGAGATATTTTTTTTTCAAATGCACAAGGAAAAATACGTGTTCACAATTGAGGGTGACGCTATACATTTTGATAGAAGGAACAAATGCTGTAAGGGTCATCCTTATGTTATTAGAATACTAAATCAAACTTCAACAGGACACTTTTGGTGAGAGGACTAACTGGAGGTCCCCGTGTTAAACATCTAAGCATGTAACAGACATCGGACTAAACTCTGAAGATGAGTATAATCAGAGAGGACCACATGGAAAAAGATTATAAAAGCTTATTAACCTCAAAAGGCTGCATTTGGATTCCCTGCCCAGATGTTTCTTGGTTATTTATGTCACTTGTTATGTAAAGTGTAAATCACTGTACAAATTCCCTGCAATTTTTTTTCCCCCTTCTAAATAATGTTCTTTAGCTATTTTGGGGAACGGTTTTGTTGTTATTCCTTCAACCATCCATCTACCTCACTGTTTTTTTTCTTCTTCTTCTTTTTCAATCTTTATGCATGTCTGGAGAAACGAAGCATCTCACCTCTGCTGTCGGGATGTTTCGATGGTCTAACGGAGTGCTGTTAATATGGTCAAATTCAAACCACAAACCAAACCATTCTCATAACATTCAGACTCCTAATAGATTACTGCGGCCGCTGATGGAATTTGTGTAAAATTTATCACACAAGGATGAGTTCAAGGCAACGGTAAAAAGTATCAGTAATAACTTGGGGTAGCTTTTTTTTTTTCTTCTTGGAATAGACTAGAAGGCTGGTTTGTTTCTCAGCTGTGAGAGGAGCTGTTAGGAACGTGAAAGAAGCTGAGAAGTGCAGTCCTGCTGTGGGAGGCTGTGGTGTGTTTCTCCCCTGTTAAAACCTCCTGGCCCTCCTCTCCCTTCCCTCCCTCCTCCCGCAGCTCTGTTTTCAAACCTACACCTTCAAGTCTCGCCCCAGGTTGTGGCTCTCATGCGTTGACATCACATACATCTGTTTGTGTCCGTATTTCCTGTCCAGGTAGCTGGGAAAGGAAAAAAATCTTTGAACCTGCTTTGTACAACATGTTGGGTTTTTGGTTTTTTTGAAATGTAAAGACAAATATAACTAATATCAAAACTCTTAAGTTTTTGTGCTGTACAAATTCAGACATGCAGTATTTCATTCCAGGCTACCATATTTGATTGGATCAGGAAACAGTGGTGTCACCTGAGAAACGGGTCAAATTAACTGGGACTAGAATATGTTTGGGGCCTTTTCTGCTGGTTTGTTGAGTTTTGGAAAGTTCACACTGGTCAATTTTCAACACAGATTCCTGCTGCAGTTATGCATTTTGGCGAAAACAGTTAGTTAACTGATAGGTTAATGTTGTCTGTCACACTCAAATGAGCTTTAACATTTAACAGAAAGCGGTTTGGTTCTTGTCAGTAATGAGTGAAGCCATGTGTAGCACCAGTTAGAAGGTAGTCATGTCTGACCTGTACTGGTTGCTATGGAAACACTTCTGGTTTTTGATATGTCTTCCTCTTCACATGTAGGTTGACAGAATACTCTTGGGGTGTTGTTGTTTTTTTACTACCATTACAGGACCCTGGTGCTGTTCCTTTTGCCTGGACCTGTTGCCGTGGTGATCGTAATCCTAGTAAAAAGCATCCTTTCTGTTCTCTTCCCTGTCCGTCTTCTTCCAACCCCCACACGGCAGGTTTATAGTTTCAGGCTGGGAGTCTCAGTAATATGGGTTCTGGCTCGGAGGGCAGACTGTGTTGGTCTGGTGCCAGTTTGTACTGACGTGTTTATGTCAGAATGGGTATTTCCCTGTTTGTGGTCTGATTTTTGCCTCACTTATACCACTGGAACGCCTCACTCACAGAGGGGACATCAAATTGAACAAATTTCTGTCTTTTTTTTCCTCCTTTCTTTGTTACATCGATGGCCAATTTGTTACCAAGATTTTGATGTGTAAATTATTCATAGCCAACTCTTGCATTTCAGTTGAAATGATCTGTTAGACTAAGGTTTAATTTCGGTTTTCTTTTGTACATGCTGTTGTAAGAATTTTTTCCTGTTATCAATATAATCTGAGAACTGGGAAAAGGATTGGCTGAAGGAAAAGAGAATATCTATTTCTCTGATTCTTTTTTTTCTACACGAGATTTAAGATGAATAAAAATGTATGCAAACTGTTTATATGCTTTTCTCTCTGGGATGATTATTTCATCTATGCACTAATCCTGCTAAATTTAAACCATTGCTAGTGAGGGGCATCGTAATCATACTTCATATTCAGCAGGGCTGCAACTAATTATTTTCATTATCAATTATTCTGTCAAATATTTTCTCGATTGATCGATAAAATGGTGAAAAATATTGATGTTTTGTTCTGTCCACATATCAAAGATATTTCATTTGCTGTCACAGAGGAGCCAATAAACCAGAAAATATTTACCTTTCAGAAGCTGAAATCAGAGAAAACTACTTGCAAGGATTAAACGATTATCAAAATAGTTGCCGATTAAGTTAGTAGTTGATTACTAATTGATTACCTGTTGCAGCTCTAATATTCTGAACATTTGGTCAAGTCAGTGCAGTGCATTCAAACTATATACTAGTTGCTATTTTCATAATTTTTTTTCATAAAAAAATATTGAATTAAACAGCACTTTAAATAATGTAGAAGCTGGTCTATCGTTAGCTGATTTGAACTGCTGTACATAGTGTTGGGTAGTTTGATGTATAACCATGCATCATATTTTACATGACGATGACAAACATAAAATAAAGGTAATGTATAAACGTAGTGGGGTAAAATTATAACTTCTAGTGGAACGTTTAAACGTTTAAAGTAGCACAACAAGTAACATAGTTTAAGTTGCACTTGACTAGATGCTCGTCTCTCCACCGAAGCATGAGGGATGTGCTTATGGTGCATTTTAACGATGTGGCAGCAGGTGGCAGCAAAACACCAGTTGGGGCAACCACCGGACGCTGGAGCAGAGAAGAAGAAGAAGAAGCAGCAGCGGCAGCAGCAGCAGCAGCAGAAGCAGAAGAAGAAGAAGAAGAAGAAGAAGAGGGAGCTGGGCAGAGAGACGTCACACGTTGTTGACGACAGGCGAGTGCCGCAGCCCCACAGCCCTTTACGTCGCTAGCTTCACGACTTCGTGCAGGCCGACGTTCATCAGCAATATGTGCGTCCCGAGCGGATGTGGGAATTGAAACGAAAATAGAATGGTCCTGCTTATTGGAGGTACATAACTGCGCGGTGGTTGTTACTGAACGTGTAATGGGCTACTAACGGCCACTTAGCTAGCATGCTAACGGTGCTAAGTCTGACAGGTGAAGACACGGACGGGCGACTGGGATGTCAGCTGACTACAGTCGCTTCGACCTGACATAACGTCCCCTGGCTGCTTTCTCTTCTTCTGAAGTTTGTCAGTCACACATCGGCGATCTGCTGCCTGGTGACGCTCCTGCTTTTCTTTCAGTGATGCCATAGGCGAAGGCGACGCTGTCCGGTCTCTCCGAGGAGAGAGTGAGAGAGAGAGGTGTCCTCAGAAATGGCAACTGAACTCCACGAGACCATATTCATGGCCAAGCAGGAGCGCCACAAGAACCTGTTCCTGAACTACAGGAACCTGAGCATTTTCCCCGTGGAGCTGCTGAAAGGCGAAGGCCTGCAGTTCCTGGAGCGACTCTACATGAAGAGGAACTCCCTCACCACACTGGTACCCACGCAGCGCATGATGTCATATGGTCATTTCCCAAATGATGGAAGGGTCTGGTAGTTCCACAAAAGATGCAGACGTGTGCAGGCAATTTCACGAGCTTAGTTGATGTCAGATTCGCCGCAAGCTCTTGTTTTCCCCCTGCTGATATTTCGACTTTTGCTATTTGGGGGGGGCTTGTTATCATAACCATCTGATTATCTCTATATGCTGTTTCTCTCCCTCTCCATCAGCCTGACAATCTTGCCCAGAAGCTCCCAAATCTGATTGAACTGTGAGTGCTCGGCCACGCTGTGATCTTTGTCCAGATAATGCCAGTTTTATTATTTTTCATTATTAAGTTATTTGACATCAAAGAGTTGCCGTGTCCCGTGACACGCTGTCACTGCTTTGTTGTGGTTGTCGGCTGGTGCAGTATCAAAGGAGGCCCGTGGATGCTGCAGACCCAAGTCTTTGTAATTTGAACCTGTTGAAGGAGAAATTCGTATTGTAACTCATGACTGGGTATTACAATTGGATGGATGCACATCACTGACACGAAAATAAAATGTCTCACACTATTGGTTAACAGTAACCAGTGCTGTGTCAAAACATTTAGTTTATTCATATTGTAACATATATTTTTTATTCCCTTTCAGGTATTTGCACTCAAACAACATAGTCATCATTCCTGAAGGTAAGTACTCCCATTACATCATGACAACATGCAATTGTCTACGCTCATTCCTTCCTCTCTGTTTTATTTTCTACGTCAGTTTCTTCTTACAGCATTTTTATTTAATGCTTCATTTATTTAATGAATTCTCTAAATTTGGCAATGCTTTCATAACCGAAGATGTAGTAGTGAGTCGTGCATGACGGTTACACTTGTGTATGCTTTCCATTCGTGTTGATTACACAATACTAACACGTACGATAGAGGAAAGACGATGAAAGATGAAAGAAGAAACTGCTTAAAATCTCAAAGTTGAGCGAACCAACAACCACCACAATAATGAAGCTGAGAAATCCTATGTGACACTCTGATATATATATACTGATATGACCAGAAAGCAGAAGAATTGAATCCAAGAATTGCTGGAACTGATCAAGGTGATTGTGGTTTGATCTACAGCTATAGGAAACCTGGTCCGGCTCCAGTCGCTGGACCTGAGCAACAACGCCCTCCAGCTCCTTTGTCCAGAGATTGGCCGACTGAGGTCTCTACGGCACCTGAGACTGTCCAACAATCAGCTGAAATGCCTCCCTCCAGGTATAAAACAGTAGCTGACTGTGTGTTTAATGTACAGATTAAAGTGAAAGGCATATCGATGGACCTTTTGTCCTTAAAGTGTTCCCACTATTGGGTACGTAGTCATGTTTGGCGAGCTGGTCGAATTGACTTTTATTTTTCCTTGGTAAGAAATACCAACTGTGGGTGAGTTGTAACTCGTTTGCCAGCAGAGGGCAACAGAGACTCAAACTGACAATATATTCTTTGTGTGATGCAAATATGAACAGAATCCATTGTAGCTAAAAGCTCAAATCCAGATTAATTTAATTACATGTTATTCAGTAATTTTTACAATTATTTTTCAACCTTACATGTCAATGTTATATTACTATTTTCATTGGTGACTTGTCAGTAATCTATGATCATTTATTGGAAAAAGCAAAGTTAGAGAATAGTAAATTGACCTTTTACCTGTGGAAAACTAGGTTGTTACTCCTCCTCATAAAGACAGTTGTGTTATGTTCATACCAGTCATATCTGCAACTAGTGATTTTGTTCAAACCACAGTCAGAAAAAACAAAAAGTCAGATGTAATCACAACATTCTACCTCTCTCTGTCGATTAATTTATTTCAAAGTGACTGAATCGTCTCACCCACTGTAAGTAAGTGTCTGCACAACATGGGAAGTAAATATGACACTGGTTCCAGACTAATCGGAAACGCTGGAGGACATGAACACGACATGAAATTACCTGTTGATAATCAGCATTACAAATACCCAAACTGTTTTGTTTTTTTAGGGTTAGGAAGGGTTACTGCAATATTCCAAATGAAAAACGTCCACTTCATTTTTGCGCTGATTCATGTGAGATTATTATTATTTTTGAAATGGTAGAAATGACATTTGGAAAGGGTGAGTCTGTCGTTTTCTCTCTCATGTTTGTCTGCTGCCGTCAGATATCGGCGATCTGCACGAGCTGGAGACTCTGGACGTGTCGATGAACCAGTTGATCTCTCTGCCAGATCGTCTGCACCGCTGTCTGTCTCTGCAGAATCTGACAGCGGACCACAACCTGCTGAGTCACATTCCCCGGCAGCTGTGCTGGCTCCACCGCCTCAACCAGCTCTCCATGGCCGCCAACCGGCTGACCTTTCTACCGCTCGGTCCGTATTTATCCCCTTATCTGTGCGTTGCCATAGTGATGTCTGTGTTGTGAGCAAGGCACAGTTAATATTTGTGTGTGTGTGTGTGTGTGTGTTTCAGATCTGGGCAGATCGCGGGAGCTGCAGTTTGTGTTTGTGGACAACAATGGGGACCTAAAGGGCCTCCCCTCCTACTTGTACAACAAGGTCATCGGCTGCAGCGGGTAATACAGCGGACCTGGATAACTGATGTTGGATGAAGTTCATGTCACATATATCAGTTTGATATAGAGCAGCATGAAGATGTTTGGCCACGCACTGATTCAATCATGGAACTTAAAAGGGAATAATTGTGACGATGAAACACCTCAGTGTGTGTCGCTCCCGTACAGGTGCGCTGTGTCGTCGCGAGTGTCGCAGGGTGAGCGGGGTGAGGCGGCGGGTGAGGCGCTGAGTGAGGCTCTGGTCGGGTTGCCAGCTGAAGTGAAGGTGGTGGGCTCAGAGACGGATAACGTGGTTCCCCTGGAGGAACTCGCCATGAGGACACTGCACCGCATCTACCACCACCACCCAACAGGTGAGGTGTGATGACACACTGTTTACCTGTGTGGTCACAATACCGGCTGGTGTGGAAGTGTATGAATGGAAAGCAGAGTGCCACTAAGAAGCTACGTGAGTCTTTTCATCCATGACACAGTCTTTTCATCCATGACATTGTGTGAGAGGCGGAGGCACACCCGACATGAACTGCGGAACATGTTTGCTAAATTGCATCCGGACATTTTCCGGAGTTTGCCGTTCGCAAAGGACGAAAACAGCAGCAGACTGTACGAGTCAGACGCGTTTCACAACAGAAGGAAAACAACCAGAACATTCTGTGGCACCTGGGTAGAGCCTGCAGGAGGGCGAACGTGAGAATAACTTCGTTTACAGTCATCAACACGCCCACTCGCTCACTTTGAATTTTACGGAGATTACACTGATGTATTCTCACATGGACTCACTCGGATCTCCAAAAATGTGACTCGGGGCTGACACAGTTGCGTTCTCCCATGCTGCCCCTCTGGAACATTTCAGGAAAAAGTCCAGACTGCAGTGGATGTCTGACAGCAGCTATACAGAGACAGACAACCGTTCACACTCACATTCACACCCAAAGTCAATTTCGACCTAGAAAATGAAAAATTCAATAAGTGATATGCGAACGCATACAAGCTGTGTGTCGGAGCTTGGGGGAAAAAAAAGTTTTACAATGTCCTGTGTTTTTGTGTTTTTAGAACTTAACTTGTTGCCGCCCATCACCCTCCCAAAGAGCCTGCTGGACCTGCTGCAGTTCCCCCTGGGTCACTGTCATCGCTGCAGCCAGGCCATGTTTACCATCATCTACCCCAAACTCTTCCCCCTGCGTGACACCGCCCTGGCAGGAGTGCACCGCCGGTTAGAACAAACGCACCTCCATTTCCTCCCAGGAGTACCAATTTTGAATTTCTTCTCACCTTAACTTCAACGCTCAGTTTCACATTGTGTCACTTCTCTCTCCTCCGTAGGACGACGGTGAGTTTCGTGGCCTATTGCTGCTCCAGTCACTGCCTCCGGACGTTTGACCTGCAGGGCTGACGTCCCTGTGCACAGAAGTCGAAGCAGAAGCCATTGACTGGTTCCCACAAGGGGAAAGTTAACGGCTTGCGATTTGTGTGGATCTTGAAGGTCTGTGCTGCCACAGTGCAGGAAGTCAGTGCTTGATTTAACAGTACGTAGAAGCAGAAAGCAGCAGCCTGTGTGGAATGTGTGGTGGCTCAGATCGTGGACACAGGACATGTTCAACAGTCTGCAGACAAAGACCCAAACCTACGTCGGGAGTGTACTTTGACGAATGTACACCTGTGTGTGTGTGTGCGTGTGCGTGCGTGCGTGTGCGTGCGTCATCAGTCATTTTTCACGCAGACGTTTTTTGCAGCAGACATCCCATTGATTTGTGGACTTATCTTTGAAGTATTATAAATTACAGTAATGTTATATCTATGTCATCCTACTGCATTAACCTTCCTACAAAGGCCACATGTCTGTGAGCAGGACACTCTAGTCCCACAGGGCATTACATACAGTAAACACTTGTGATGGGTAATCTGCAGTTGAGACAATTCCAACATGACATAATATATGAGGTCAGACTCATAGTCATAATTGTGACTTCATTTCTAAAATCTCGGTACTCGTCACTAAGATGAGCCAAGGATTAGTTTCACATATTGGTTTAAACAGATTCCAGAATATTGTCAGTTATATTCTAAGGCTGGTATCCATCGTTGGATATTGGTTTCTGGAGCAAAGCGTCATGTGATTATTAACACATGAAAAACAAAAGCGTGTTTTTTCATTACCAGCATTAAATTTAACAGTCACAGTGGTCAGATCACGCAGTTAGTTTCCTGCCCTTCGGAAGCACTGTGTGATCTCTTGACGCTTGCGTGTTCATATTCATTACTATGATGTACAGTTGTAAGTTATCATTTGTTTTTGATTGTGTTGCATTTGGCAGTAAATGTTGACCGACGATTGACTTTCTTTGACTTTTTTTCCTTTTTACAACACGGACACAATTTGTCTCAGCTATTGCACGGAAAAAGACTTTAATGTAGCTGTTTTTTTCCATCCATTGGTCTAAGGTGGTAAATTCAAACTTTTAACACTCAGCCGTACAAAGGAACACTTATGTCATGCCTTTTTTATTCATAATACATTTCTTTTTTTTCTGTTGCAATCCCACAGTGTGTGCAGGATACAAACCTGTGAGGGTGGAGGTGGCTCAGGAGAGACCTCTCACCTCACCTAACACACACCATAACAACAGCTGCTCACCGGTAACTCTTTTATTAAGAACACAATTCAAAAAACACTTCAACTGAAACGTCGTGAGACACTGCCCGGCTTCTGTCACACTGCTCTTCTCCTTTAGTCTCTCCTCCTCTGGAAGCTTCTCCAGCCTCTTTAACCTGGGGACTAATAGACTATTCGACTCAGTCACTCGCCTGGTGCAGCTGGTGTAGGTGCTCTCCTGAGCAACCTCCACCCCTCACAAAACCTAAAGAAATGGGCCGAGGTTGAATTGTCAAATTGGTCAGTAGTTTCCTAAATCTTGACGTGTCCCAAAGCATCTGATCAGCAGCCATGATAAGAGCTGTTAGAATTCTCTAAATGCAAAGCAAAGGATCTGCAATGCTTCCTTTCCCATCTCCTTTAGCATAGGGTACACTGGACCTTCCTATTCAAAACGAAAGGAGATATAGACGCCCCACAATTCATTCTGGTAGCGATATTTAACATGACGCGACATGCACCAACGTAAACAATTCTATCCGAAGAAGAAGAAGAGTATGAATATGACCCAGAAGAGACGCATGTCATCATCTGAGTAACTGAGGTGTGAAACACCACACGGTGGTGAAACACGCTGATGGAGCCGCTGCTTTCTTTGTATTTCATCTTTGGAAATTTGTAGTTTCACCACGGCAGACGCACGTCGATAACATCCGCCGTCGGATTCTCTGAGCAGCGCTGTCGGCGAGTCCTTTGAGTCCTCCTTAACACCTTTCCTTGACTTCATGAGCTTTTCCACTGAGGTCAAGGAATAGTCGATAGGGAGGACATTTCCTCTGAGACTCCTGCCATCTTCTTCACTACTTGTACCAAAAACACTCCTCTGTGTTTCGTCACCTGCCTGTCTTGTCCTTTATATTATGATCAGCAGCTCGTGAGCTACAGTGTGATAAAAGAGGAGGCATCTGATGGCACCCCTGAAAAGTACAACAAATACAAAGACCCAAGCGATTTACTCTTGCGGAGACACTTTGTTAACATTAAAGTTAGTTATTAAAGTACATATCAGTCATAGTTACACTAAGTATTATGAAACTATAAAGGTTTTTTTTCCTGGATATTATGCTCACATTCAGGTTCACACTTTTAATCTGAGTTACCACTTGTAAAGGTTCACACGCTCTAATGTTCACAAAAGGCATCAGTGTTTTCATACTGCCAATTCCGGCAGCTCCTCTTTTCACCCTCTGTCTAAAACACCTGGATTTATTTTAGCCCCGCCTCCCAATAAACGCAAGTCTGCTCTGATTGGCCAGCTGGCCCAGTCTGTTGTGATTGGCCCACCGCTTTCACAATGTGCAGGAAATGCCACGCCCCTTCACCAGAGAAGTGGAGATTCTCAGATCGCAGACGGGGGAGTCCAGCTGTGACATCAGAGTGGGAGAGAAATCTGAACCAGTAGTTCAGAGCCAGGCTGTAGGGTTTAGCCGGCTCACCAAAAAACTACAGGGTGGTCTGTCTTCACAGTTTGTGGGCCGGCAGGCTCCACAGATACACACATTTATGTGCACAAACACTGAAAAGGTGACTTTGGCATAATATGTCACTTAAAAGCCACATGTCAGGCATGGTGACATTGAGGGCTGCAATGTCAAATAATATATTTTACATGTGTATTAACGTATCCGTCAGTGAAACGAGTCAACCGGGAGCACAGGCTCGTTGATCACTGAAAGTGCCCCTTGATATATGTATGTAAGTGATAATGGAGGGTGGAGCAGAAAGGCGCGCGGCTCGTTTCCGGGGATCGATGGCGTATGGTTCAGATTGGTGTGAGGCCATGGTCTGCTCTTGCCGATGCTTCAGCTTCCTGCCCTCCCTCTGGGGCTATCACATCTCTGCTGACTGCACTTATGAAACAACACATGAGCATGTTCATATAAAAAAAAAAACAGGCTATACACACACACACACATACAAAAATGTAATGGAAGTGTGAACACACCACTGTACCCAGAAGAAGAAGTAACCAACAGCTGCTATTATCCAGGGAAAGAACATGATCAAACACGTATTGTTTATCAGGCAGCAATGTCAAATATTGTGGAAAGAATATACGAGCATCATCCGATCATGCGAGTCCAGGAGGGGAAAAAAGCACTGAACACATGAAGGAAAGACAGAATGGAAGAAATCAAGATTTGTTTTTTTTGAATCCTCAAACTAAGTGAGGGACAGAATCAGACTACATCCAGAGCCCTGTCAGCCCGAGAATAATGTGTCCATTAGTTCAGGTTGATTTGGTCAATTTTTCCTCCGTTTATCCTTCATCAATCATTTTAGCCAGTTCAAACATATACTGACACCATGAGCTATTTCATGCATTCAGTGCATCTGTCACCTAACCATTTATCCATAGACCTTCAGAGCTGCAATTTGACTGGAGGGGAAAACTGATCTTTGAATTCATTTCTAACTGGAATCACTAATAACCGTCGCTTCTCTGCAGACACGTGGGCTTATTAATCTATCACCTCAACACTCCTTGAGGTCCACTGGTTTTTGAGGATAAGCATGCGTGTCGATACAGTAAATGAAGCACACTACGTGCTCTGCTAAACTGACTGGAGTTTATATTAGGAGGGAGCGTGTGGCATTTGGATACATCATGCAGTGCTGAAGTAATATCCTGTGGTGAGTCAGGCAGGGCAGAGTGTGATGAGGGGTGGTGGTGGGAGGGGAGGGGGTGTTAATATATGAAGCAACAGACTAGAGATCTGCTCAGCCTGTTGTAGATAATGTGGACGGTGAAATGTCACATCGTGAATACAAAATTGCAATTTTGTTTGTACTTTCTCTTGATCTTGATCACCCGTTTCAGTCTCCTAAAGTTCAACGCCCTGTAAACCTGCAAGAGTCTGGTGATGGTGAGCAGTGACGTGTTGTCTGGCGCTGCAGGCAGTGTGGGATTCACTCGGGTCACTGAACCGCAAGTTTGAGTCAAGTCCTGAATTTGAGTGCAAATTTCGGGTCGCCAGGGAGAAGATTCTGAGTCATCATGGTAGAATTTTGTGAAAAATGCATAAAAGCAAAGTGCATGATTTAGCACTAACTGTGAGTCTGCATCTGCATGTAGGCTGGTGAACAAGTGTGACTGCCCTCGCACGATAATGAATAATGTTACAGTATAGCCATCATTATCTTTACACAAATAGTTATTGCCACTTACGAGAAAATAACAAAGAAAAGTGTGAGTCAGAGTCTCCAACTTCATAGTGGCGTCAGGACTCTAGTCTTCGTCGTGGACTTGAGTGTGAGTCCTTGACTCCAGTACTACCGCGCTGATTTACTCAGAATCCTGATGAGCTCTTCATCCACGCCTCTGCCTCCGGTGAGCAGCGTGTTAAATAAAGATTTATTCCAAACACCGTCAGAGCTCCTCTGTGTGTGCTCATAATTTGCAGCTGATCGATCTGCCGGAGCACCGGCCTTAACACAGTCTGTAACACACACAAAAGAAATCAATATCAAATGTATAGTCTTTTTGCTGCATGTCGGGTGTCGTGCACACATTTCCAGTCATTTACAAAGGAGAGAAATCAGGCCAGCTTTGGCGTCGAGGTCGTAATTGGTTTCTTCAATGGGATGGTAAACATTGAATTACCCATGAATCCACCACCTGGAAAGATCAGGTCCACTGGAAGCTAACAGGATTGTCTGCTGTGGGAAAAATAATCATCTCGCGCCGTAGCAGCGATGAGCACTCGGCATTCAAGTGAGCGAAGTGACAGTTGAGTGTGAGGTGAGAAGCCGCCACGGACAGACAGAGCGGAGGAGGAGAAGAGATGATATCATACCTCGTGCATCTGTGCCTCTGCCCCCAAACCCTCCCCGTCTTTTCAAAGCGCTGTCTGTCTCGGCCGTACAATGCTCTTTCCAGAGTGACGGAAATAATTACCACTTTTTGTGACCTTTGACCTTGTCAGAGCAAGTTGTTGTAAAAAAATAAATAAATAAATAAAAATAGAACGATTTTGTCACTCTTGACTTCAGCAGCATTAGGGAATTTTGGGCACATGCACTTCTTAAAAGAAACATCATTCAGGCCTGAAATACTGCAATGGGTAATTGGGGATTATCGTACATGATTTAAATAATTTAAAAACCCGGCCTGGAATATTGTTAAATAAGAGACAGTTGTGTTAAAGTTGATGCTTTGTTTACATGATGATAGCCTGAAGAAAGCACACGGCTAATACAACAAGCCCGTCCACCACAGGCATGTCATTTGAGCTCGGCCTCTCACTGTGTAGATGTTGTTGTGTGCAGTAGTCACATCCCATGCCTGATAGGCACTGCAAAAAAAGCATCGTGTATCTGATTATGTAAAGTCAAAACTCCAGGGGGCAAACAGCTTCACACGCACACATACACACACAGAGCAGAATCTCAAA